>NW_011494810.1:931271-943193 GCF_000754665.1 Bison bison bison | reverse complement strand
GCCCTCTCTCACACCTTTCCCACCTTCCGAGGTCTGCTTAACTCACCTTTAGAGTAAGACAAGGCAAGAGAAGAGATACTAAAGGTGGTCTAGGTCCACAGTCAGGAAGCACTGGGGCATGTGTGGGGCTGGAAGGAGAGAGAAAAGTGGAAATGGATGAGGACCCCAGGCCAGTAAGCATGAGAAGCTAAAATGACCATGGTCCTGGCAACCTTATCTAAGAAACTTGCTTTATGGTAGCAAACCCACGTGTGCATGCATGCTAAGTCGCTTCAGTCGTGTCCGACTCTTTGCCATCCTATGGCCTGTATGTAGCCCACCAGGCTCCTCTGTCCATGGGATTCTCCAGGCAAGAATACTGGAGTGGGTTGTTGTGCTGTCCTCCAAGGGATCTTCCTAACCCAGAGATCAAACTCACGTCTCATACATCTCCTGCATTGGCAGGCAGGTTCTTCACCACTAGCTCCATCTGGGTAGCCCAGCAAACCCTTGAAGGCGGTGCTGATGGAGGGAAAGAGACGGCTACAGGTGGGATGCAGGGTGCTGGAACTTCCCGCCAGAGGGTCTTAACATCCACACCTCGGACCACGAGGAGCCACATGGGGTACCCAAGTTTGATTAGGCCTTTTATCCTTTCCAGGGTGAGAGTACATTCCTTTTCCCTGTTCCCCCCACCCCTGATTTCTGGGGGCAAACCCTGAGCAAGGAATACTTGTAGCCTAGGGCTTCTTCTCTGGGAACCCAGAACACTTGGCTTTTCACACTTGCCATCACCCTCCCCTTGGAGCCCGAGACTTCTCTCTGTGTGGTGAGGACCCCACTGTACCCCTGCTTGAAATGCTTCACCTGGGTGGCCTCTACTGCCAGTCAAATGACTCTTCTATATGTCAGATCTTTGAAGTTCTGGAAATTCACTAAATGCAGAGATAAACTGTAATATACTGAAGAGTTTCGGAGAAGGCAATGGCAACCCACTCCAGTACTCTTGCCTGGAAAATCCCACGGGCAGAGGAGCCTGGTAGGCTGCCATCTATGGGGTCGCTAAGAGTCGGACATGACTGAGCGACTTCACTTTCACTTTTCACTTCATGCATTGGAGAAGGAAATGGAAACCCACTCCAGTGTTCTTGCCTGGAGAATCTCAGGGATGGGGGAGCTTGGTGGGCTGCCGTCTATGGGGTTGCACAGAGTCGGACACGACTGAAGCGACTTAGCAGCAGCAGCAGCAACTGAAGAGTTTAGCAAAGTGTTTTGCTTAGAAAGTGTTAAAAACCACAAGGAACTGAAAGAAGGTTGGTTAGCTGAGATGACACACATTTGAGCGTGGGGTGCACAGCAGATACTCCATCATGTTTGGTGCTAAATTACTATTACTTTGAACTTTCTGTGAAACATGATGATATTAATGTAGCTGTTCCTTATATGTCAATGGAGTTATATGAGATTGATTTGTGGTGACTTCAAGTTTTCAAAAAAGGCTCCAAAAAATAAATGCAACTTGTCCATTAAAAAATTTACCCTCATTTTCCAAATGAAGAGATGGAGATATATATGACTCGTGCCTGGAAAATCCCATGGACGGAGGATCCTGGTAGGCTGCAGTCCATGGGGTCACTAAGAGTCAGGCACGACTGAGCGACTTCACTTTCTCTTTTTACTTTCATGCATTGGAGAAGGAAATGGCAACCCACTCCAGTGTTCTTGCCTGCAGAATCCCAGGGACGGGGAAGCCTGGTGGGCTGCCGTCTAGGGATCACACAGAGTCGGACACAACTGAAGTGACTTAGCATAGCATAGCAGAAATGGAATCAAGACAAGTGCTATATGCTCTTGCTTAAGTTAATTTTTTCAAAGCTAATTAATTTTCAGCCCTTCCTGTAGGAGGACAACCTCTGCCCAGGAGACAGTAAGGCCCAGGTGGACCCTGGGATATCCTCAGCCTCGTATCCCCAGAAGCCCTGCATGGGGAAGTGCTTTCACATTTGCTGAATGAGGTGTTGATACTGTGGATGCGCAGCCTCTAATCACTGGAAAAGCAGTGAGCAGCATAGCTTGGCCATCATTCTACAAGGGCACAGTGAGCTGCTGTGATGAGGGGTTGGAGGGACAGGTACCAGTCTGGTCCATAGGCTTGCTCTTGTCCTTTAGGAACCTCTTCAGAAGGTAGACACACTCATGCTCCAGTCCAGACTCTGCTTCTCAGTGGCCATATCACCTCCCAGTTGTACTTGGTAATGAGAATGACAAGGCGGATATTGGTCTCTAAGTTAGTCTCTAAGTGATGCAGTAGTCCTTCACAAACTGGCAAAGCCCTTGGATGCTGCCATCAGCCAGGATCTAGAATCTGACCATGAGCTGGAGAACATGGCCCTGGAAGGCTCCAGCCTTATTATGGTTTCTCTGGGGCAGGAGGTAGGATGGGGTGTAAGAACCCAGGGAGGCTGCCTCACAAGACTGGCTTTCTGCTCAAAGCCTGAGGATCCTTTCAGGTACAAATGAACTTATTTACAAAATAGAAATAGAGACACTGATGTAGAAAACAAACTTATGGTTACTAGGGGATGATGGGTGGGGAAGGGATAAATTGGGAGATTGAGACTGACATACACACTACTATGTAAATGAGATAACTAATAAGAACCTGCTGTATAGCACAAGGAACTCCACTCAATACTCTTAATGACCTATACGGGAACATAATCTTAAAAATAAGAGTGAACATATGTATACATATAACTGATTCACTTTGCTGTACACCCGAAACACAATATTATAAATCAATTATACTCCAATAAAAATTTAAAAATAAAACCAGAAGGGACTTTCCTGGTGGTCCAGTGGTTAAGAATCCACTTGCCGATGCAGGGACATGGGTTGAATCCCTGGTCCAGGAAGATTTCACAAGCCTCAGAGCAACTAACCCCATGTGCCACAATTACCGAGCATGAGCGCCTAGAGCCTGTGTTCTGCAAGCAGAGAAAAGAAAGAAAGGGCTAAGTCGTGTCCAACTCTTGGGATCCCATGAACTGTAGCCTGCCAGGCTCCTCTGTCCATGGGATTCTCCAAGCAAGAATACTGGCGTGGGTTGCCATTCCCTTCTCCAGGAGATCTTCCTTGCCTAGGAATTGAACCCAGGTCTCCTGCATTGCAGGCAGATGCTTTACTGACTGAACTACACAGAAGAGAAGCCACTGCAATAAGAAGCACCAGAATGAAGCCCTGCTCGCCACTACTAGAGAAAGCCTGCACAACAATGAAAACCTGGCACAGCCAAAAAATAATTAATTTAAAAAAGGAAAAATAATGATGCATATTCAAACACACTGTCACTATTAAAATTTTATTATTAATGAGAATATTTACTGTGTGAAAAGGTTTTAAGTATATTTAATATGTAAAATAAATGTTAAAATGTAAAAAATAAAGCCTGAAGACCCTTTCAGGATATGCAATTTGTATTTGTGCTTTTTGGTACATTGAACATGGATAACTGGAAGCTCTCTGAGTCTGTTTTATGATTCTCTCCTCCACACAGTGCTTTTATGTGAATTGCCCTACTTCAAGGCTGCTTCCACCACTCCAACCTTGACAGCCTATTCCTCCCCAGGGTACCGGCACTGGTCAGCCAAGCAGGGAATGTCTTGCTGCCCCCTGACCTGCTGGGTGAGATGAGTAGTCCTGGACCTCAGGTCTGGGGTCTCTACGGGGTGATGATGTGCTGCTTCCTGAATCACTCACCCTGGCTCTCACTGAAGTAGCCCATCATGATATGCAGGCAGTCTTGGAACCAGCGTGACTCCACTTTCCAATGCTCAGTGTCAGCCTGGGTGACCATTAGGTCCTCCAGGCACATGAAGGCACTGTACCCAGGGATTCTGGGGGTGAGCCTGTGATATCACATGGCAAGAACAGCAGAGAGTGGGATCCTGGGAGGGGAAGAAGTTCCTGTCTCTAGGTCATGATGGACCTGAGTTGTCCTGACTTCACTTGTTCAAGCCTTTTCATGACCCCCACTTTAGAGATGAGGACACAGAGACACAGAGAGGTTAGTCTTCTGCTCATGGTCACAGAGCTGGGAAGCAGATGAACTGGGTAGGAAGCAAGGCTGTGAGGTTCCAGAACACACACAGGGTCCCTGCAAATCTGAAGGGAAAACCCAGTGATCTTGCCACCATACTCCCACCCTTCATGGGCTCAGAAGCCCTGGGATCCAGCTCTGGGTTGGTCCTTATTAACTGTGTAACTTGGACAATAGTCTCTGCAATGGAAATACTAAATCTCTTTGTGAGGCAGGAGAGTGGACATGGGTGAAGGGCTGGCTGGGACTGGAAAAGGTGGGTATACACAGGGCTGCACAAGAAGAGGTATATCATGTTACTAGTAGAAGAGCTGGGCTTTAAGGCTTCTTTGGGAAGTAGGGATCCTGGGTAATCACACAGGGCTCCACATCCCTCTGCATCTTGCTGCACATAAAATAGGCTCAGAAGGAAATGAGACAGGGAGGGGAACAAAAGCCACACTAGGAGGGTTTGGACAAGGGGAAGCAGAGGACAGGGGCCAATCCAGGTTCCTACCCCTAGAGATGGCCCCTTCTCAGGAGCCACTGACTGATCTTGAATTGCTTTCAGCTCCTCAATTCTCCATCCCCACCACCCCCCTAGTGTGGGCAGTGCTGTAAACCCTCAGGAGACAATAAAATAGAGGTGACCTGGGAAACCTAACTGAGGTAAGTTATACTTGGCAGGAGAAGGAGGGTCAGGGAATAGCCAGGCTTATTTGGGAATGGCATTCTAGGGACAGATTCATCATCACTGGGAAAGAGTCTTCCAGACAGGGGTGTCCTGGAGACCTAGGAACAGGTGTTGACAGAGTGGGATTTTAGAGAGAGCCATGGAAACTAGCTGCTGGTCAGAGGAGCTTGAGCCCAGGATGCAGTAGAGGAGGCACTCCTCTGGTTCACCCAAGACCCCCTTTCTCCACTGGACCTTCCTGGACCCTCTGTCGTGTTTTCCAGGTGGTGCAAATGAGGCAAAAGTTGGGAAAGCAGCACCTTCCTTTCTTGCGTTGTGAAGTGTCTGCTTCTAGCTGGTCTCTTGCTGCTGTAGGTGCAACAGGGGTGGCAGCTGGTGTAGGGAAAGTGGCAGGTGTGTAAGCAAGTGCTTTCTAAGTGTTAAAGCCAGCAGATAGCTAGATATGAGCAGAGAAAAGGGGGGCCATGGACCAGGTGGCAAGAAACCACACATCTTGTGGTAACAAGGGTCCTAGAGGCAGACAAAAGAGGCAGAAAGGTGGGACTCTCTAGCTGTAACTTTCTGCTCATTATGTCCTCATTACAATAGAAGTAGCTTTGCAGATAAGAATTTGCCATCATAAGCTGACACCGTGACACTTCCAATCAAGACCAAATATGAACAAAAATCTCTCCTCACCTCCGGAAGGTGGAACCATAATAGCAGAGGGACCGCTGCTGTTACTGCTAAATCGCTTCAGTCGTGTCTGACTCTGTGCGACCCCATAGACGGCAGCCCACCAGGCTCCCCAGTCCCTGGGATTCTCCAGGCAAGAACACTGGAGTGGGTTGCCATTTCCTTCTCCAATGCATGAAACTGAAAAGTCAAAGTGAAGTCGCTCAGCCGTGTCCGACTCTCAGCGACCCCCGGGACTGCAGCGTACCAGACTCCTCCGTCTATGGAATTTTCCAGGCAAGAGTACTGGAGTGGGTTGCCATTCACTGTCTTCTCCGCAGAGCGGCAGGAGAGCGCTATGGCAGCCCTGCTCAGCCATTGGTCGGTGCCAAGTGGGCCCCTCCCCCAAGCAAGCAACTGTCAGTCAGCGACTCTTCGTGGTTCCGCAACTGTCAAGGAGCAACCGGCAGTGATGCTGCTCAGCCATTGGTCGGGGAGCAGTGGGACTCTTCCCCCTTCTGTATAAAAGGAACCCGAATTGGTACTGAGGAGAGATTGTTTGTTTGTGTTTGTTTATTATTTATTTATGGCTGTGCTGGGTCTTCACTGCTGCGTACGAGCTTTCTCTAGTTGTGGCGAGCAGGGACTACTCTGTAGTTTTGGTGCTCAGGCTTCTCACAGTGGGGGCTTCTTTTGTTGAAGAGCCTGGGCTCTGGGCTGTGCTGGCTTCAGTGGTTGTGGCAGCCCAGCTTAGTTTCCCCTTGGTAGGTGGTATCTTCCCAAACCAGGGATCGTACCTGCATCCCCTGCACTGGCAGGTGGATTCTTAACCACTGGACCCCCAGGGAAGTTCAAGAGATGGTTTTTGGGTAATCTTCTATCTTCTTGGTGTGCTAGCTTTCCAACTAAAACTTTTATTCCTGTTCCAACGACTTGTCTCCCAATTGATTGGTCTGTCTATTGTGTGAGAGGCAGAGAGAGCCTGGGCTTGGTAACAGAAGTAGGATGAAAATCAGGAAATACGATCCAAGACCCCTCTCTCTTCGGTGACTATTCCATCCAACCATTTTAATACCCGTATCACCAGTTTGCCAAAGGAACTCAGGGCAGTTACTCACATAAGCCTGCTCACTCTCCCTTCTGAGAGTGTGCTGAAGTGAAGTGAAGTGAAGTGAAATCGTTCAGTCGTGTCTGACTCTTTGCGACCCCATGGACAGTAGCCTGCACCAGGCTCCTCCGTCCCTGGGATTTTCTAGGCAAGAGTACTGGAGTGGGTTGCCATTTCCTTTTCCAGGGAATCTTCCCGACCCAGGGATCGAACCCAGGTCTCCCTCATTGATAGACAGACGCCTTACCATCTGAACCACCAGGGAAGTCTATCACTTAATAAATCCTCACTTTGCTTTCTTGGCCACTATTTCTTGTCTCTAAATTCTTTCTGTGAGAAGACACAAATAGCATTAGTGGCACAATGCTATTTACACAAACACAAGGTTGGCTTTATCATCCTCTGGTTCAGAAATCATTGTTTACTGATAGAGGGGATGTTGTGTAATGTGGGTGACTGACTGCAGTAATAACTTTAAAGCAACTACCTGAGATGACAGTTTTGCTTGCAAGGACTATTTTACTCCTCTAATACAAAGTGTATGGAAATTGCTTTAGCTAATGAGGAAAGAGACTGAAACTAAAATCCTTCCCAGAGAGCTGGGGGGACCCGTGCAGACCTGATCACACTACATCAGACTGTCACTGACCCACAGATTCCGCTCTAGTATTAACAGACAAGATGCTGGGTCATCTGAGAGGAAATTGGTCCATTCTCACTTCTCAGCCCTGTGCTGAGGCCAGGCCTGGAGCCTACACTACTTGGTGCAGGACCCCTTGGGGCTGTGGAACAAATGCAAGGCTGGAGGGGAAGGGCCTGGAGAATTCCATGGACAGTTCATGGGGTCGCAAGGAGTCCGACATGACTCAGTCACTCTCACTTTCTTTCTTTCAGTCAGTGATTTGGGACAGACGACAGGATGGGGACTGTAATTTCTCAGCCAGTAACACTGAGCTGCAGGGATTAGAAGAAGGCCTCTTTCCTTTCTCACTAATACCAGCTCTCTCGCTGTCATGAAAGGAGTTTTGTACTCACAGAGTAAGACATATGGGGACCAAGGAAGTGTATGGTACACTGATGTGATATATCTGGCTATAGGCTGAAGGCTACCAAATGAGACAGGTTCACTCAATGCTTAAAATGTGGTCAGCTATCATATAATCTCCTGAAGGAGCTACAAAAGCCTCCTCTGACAGAGTCTGGAGGGACCTCAGATGCTACCCTTATAAGAGCCTGATGCTTATACACATTGATAGGTGGACTCACAGGTCTCAGTTTGGAGACATCTCAAAGTTCCATCCCCTCCCACCAGACTCTGAGACTTTCCTTCTTCTTCTCAGCCACCTCCCAATTCCCCACTTCGCTCTGCCTGTGAAATCATTCAGTCCCTCCTGAATGCCGTGTTAGGTATAAGAAACTTCCCTTTCACCCTTGGACCATGTTGATTAAAGCAAAGCACTGGAACTGCCTCTCTATTTTCCTCCTCCTGAGTTCTTTCTTCCCAGATGGAAAGATTCATTAACCCTGCTGTCTCATCTGGGAAGAGGGAACTTTGAAAATAAAAAGCACAGATGTAAATATTTGATAACTCTTGTTTTGTAGCAAGGGTGTTTCCACAGGGACCCACACAAGATACATTTGATTTGTCCTTTGCAAATTGTCCTTTGCAACAAGTGGCCTTGTTGGAAGGCCACTGAAATGGAGTAAAAAGGTCCAGGGACCTTGGAAAGTCATGACTTCTGGAGGAGGAGAAGATTGTATGAGTCCCTGTGTTGGCCACATCTGATTGACAAGCTGAGGTAGACGTAGAAGGAGGATTTCCTCAATATCCATCCTCTTTATAAGGACAGATGAGATCTAGGGGCAAGTTGACAAACAGACTGTATTCTGAGAGTGTAAATACTGCACAGGGATGTGAGGAACAAAAGAATTTTTAAAATCAATGCATCCATAACAGAAGGTCACAAGCTCCTTCCCTTTTAACACTTCACATACCTATTAAATATGAGGCAGCGCACACAGTGATCTCCTTCATCCCCCACTGACTGCACCCTCTCCTGAGCAGAGGGCGAGCATGGAGGAGTAAAGTGATGGTGGGCTACGCATGCCCTCTCCCACATCTCAGTGCCCTCCACCCTCTGAGAGGACCTCCAGAATATGGGGATTTGAGGGATGACTTCTACCATGTACATATCTTACTCAGTACAGATCCTGATCCACTATCCTATACCAGTGATGGAAGAAGGAAGAAAAGTCACATATGTGACTATAATTACTATAACATCAGGAATGAGAATCCCTAAGACTGAGATAGGTGATGTTGATGTGTGCTAGGTCGTATTTCAGAAGTTTGATATAAAATTTGGTGAGTGAAAAATGCACTCATTTTCTCTCTTCTGCCAGTTCACTTATTCTTTGCTTTCCTTCCTAATTCATTTTTACTCTTTCATATCTCTGTCCCTCATATTGTCTTGTTAACCCAGTGTTGAAAAAGTTCTGGAAATATAAACCCTGAGTTGGTTTCCTTCCCCCTAATCCTCAGAAATATCTGAAAATATGACATTCTATACTCTCTAATCCTCTCTCAACTATTTCTCCTATGTAGTTCTCTAAACTCTTCACTTGACCATGGTCCCAAATGTGTGTATTTTCCCTCATTTTCATGAGGAGGACATTGAGATGATAATGTCCCAGTGATGATAATGATAACAGGGGATCATAATTCATAAAAATCCAATGGATAACAGTCATCCTCATTGTTGCCAAAATTTTATTATCTGAATAAATCATGCAAAAGCAAGCTACTTTATAACACTGGAAGATTAATGAAAGGTACATGGTGCATTTCTATCATGATTCAAGGAAAACAGCTTAGAGAGTGCAGTAAACAGGCTATGGGCAAATTCTCTTGTAGAGCAGTAAAGCATCAATGTGGAGCAATAGGCTTACTCTAACAGAAGATATTTTCAAATTGGGAAGCATTGGCCTTGGTGGTATGCAGAAGATCCTGACCCACTCAGAGAACACAACATGTGAGGTTCACTTATTCACACAGGCAACTCCACCCGTCTCTACTTCATCCTACCAGACCTCATCTCCTCAATCTTAGCCAGGACTCTCTTAGCATCTTCCGCCACTGTATCAATGAATTTCAAATGTAGAAAGTAGACTTTATAAAACTGGAAAACAGAAGACTGGAGGAGTCCAGTAACTGAGAAAACAAACTCAGCACACTTCTTGACATTGACTATTATACTGTCATCCTTCACAAGTGAGTTGAAATCTGTGGACTTCATGAGGCTGTAGATCTCTTGCTCAGATGTGCCCAGGTTCTGGGCAATCTGACTGACCGACTCCTCATCCAAACCAAAATGGCTCTGATACTGTTTCAAGTCCCTCTCGTGTTCAGACAATTCAAAGCCACAGCAGAAAGGTGTCAAGGGAATGAAGGCCAAAATGGCTGCCCGGAAGGCTGTCAGCCAGAGCTTCTCCTTGATCGTAGCTCTCTTCAGCTGAATGAAAGATTCAGACAAATTTGGCAACAAGAGGAGAGCGGTGTAGCGCTTTTCAGCAGGGAGATCCTGCAGCAGTGTCTCCTGCAGTTTTGGGAAATCAAACTCCTTCGACTTAAAGTTGAACACCAGGAAGACAGTCGGCTCAGATACAATTTTGCTGAGATTGATCAGACAGTTGTCTCGGATCTGCTGAAGGACTGTCTCCTTATTGAAAGATCTGGGTTTGCTTTTACTTTCATTATATAAATCACTATCCACCTTGGTTCTAACAAAGTAGAATTTTTTTCCCTTCTCCTGAATCTTCTGGGCCAGGAAAGCATCGTTTGAGCTAAACCGTGAGGACGAAATAATGATGAAATAGTCATAGTTATCATCTCCCACTACTTCTTGATAAGGGTTTGGAAGGGATTCTGGGGTCCCCGTTCCAGGCAGGTCCCAGAAGGTCACGTTGGGATACTTTGGATGTGGATAGGGAGTTTTCTTTCTGGTGGTTGGCACAACTCCAACAGAAGCAGATCCAGCCCCTTCATGACCAATTCCTCGCAAGACGTTGATGAAACTGGACTTGCCAGAACCAGATTGCCCAATCACAGCCACATTCTGGGGAGCATTCTCGGCGCTCTGAAGTGCTCTCTGAATCTCATCAGCCACGTCTTTCGGTTGCCCCTTCTCAAAGCCTTTTAGAATACGTTTAAGGCTTACCTGAGAGAGGATCCCCCCCACTTCACTGACTAATGTTTTGTAGCCAGACAGAAACTCTGAGGCTAGTTGCTTAGAATCATTTTTTTTTAATGACGTTTAAGAGGAGTGGATCCATGCCAGTTAACTGAATAATCTGTGGAAAAGAAGAGAGAATTAGGAGATAAGGTGAATGAAGCAACAGAACAGACACAAAGTCAGCTGAGAAAATACACTGGTCTTAACCGACCAGTCCCATCCCTCATGCAGACTCATGTCTCTACAGTTAATTTATTTTCTCTGATGACTTATTTTATTGAAGTATAGTTGATTTATAGCATTGTGTTAGTTTCTGGTGTACAACAAAGTGATCCAGTTACACATATATGGATTTATAGGTGGCTCAGTTGTGAAGAATCTGCCTGCCAATTCAGGAGACACAGGAGGCATGGGTTCTATCCCTGAGTTGGGAAGAACTCCTAGAGGAGTAAATGGCAACCCACTCCAGTATTCTTGCCAGGAAAATCCCATGGGCAGAGGAGCCTCGGGGGCTACAGTCCATGGGGTCACAAAGAGTTGAACACGACTTAGTGACTGAACAACAATAGCAATTAATAGTTTATGTCAGCTAATTGTAAACTTCTAATTTATCCCTCTCTCCTCTTGCCTCTTTGGTAAGCCTAAGTTTGTTCTCTATGTCTGTGAGTTTGTTCAGTTCAGTTCAGTTCAGTCGCTCAGTCGTGTCTGACTCTTTGCCACTCCATGAATTGCAGCACGCCAGACCTCCCTGTCCATTACCAACTCCTGGAGTTCACTCAGAATCACGTCCATCGAGTCAGTGATGCCATCCAGCCATCTCATCCTCTGTCGTACCCTTCTCCTCCTGCCTCCAATCCCTCCCAGCATCAGAGTCTTTTCTAATGAATCAACTCTTTGCATGAGGTGGCCAAAATACTGGAGTTTCAGCTTTAGCATCATTCCTTCCAAAGAAATCCCAGGGCTGATCTCCTTCAGAATGGACTGGTTGGATCTCCTTGCAGTCCAAGGGACTCTCAAGAGTCTTCTCCAACACCACAGTTCAAAAGCATCAATTCTTTGGCACTCAGCCTTCTCAGTCCAACTCTCACATACATACATGACCACAGGAAAAACCATAGCCTTGACTAGACGGACCTTTGTTGGCAAAGTAATGTCTCTGCTTTTGAATATGCTCTGT
>NW_011494810.1:926105-931171 GCF_000754665.1 Bison bison bison | reverse complement strand
CTATGAATATGCTATCTAGGTTGGTCATAACTTTCCTTCCAAGGAGTAAGCGTCTTTTAATTTCATGGCTGCAGTCACCATCTGCAGTGATTTTGGAGCCCAGAAAAATAAAGTCTGACACTGTTTCCACTGTTTCCCCATCTATTTCCCATGAAGTGATGGGACCAGATGCCATGATCTTCGTTTTCTGAATGTTGAGCTTTAAGCCAACTTTTTCACTCTCCACTTTCACTTTCATCAAGAGGCTTTTTAGTTCCTCTTCACTTTCTGCCATAAGGGTGGTGTCATCTGCATGTCTGAGGTTATTGATATTTCTCCTGGCAATCTTGATTCCAGCTTGTGTTTCTTCCAGTCTAGCGTTTCTCATGATGTTCTCTGCATATAAGTTAAATAAACAGGGTGACAATATACAGCCTTGATGTACTCCTTTTCCTATTTGGAACCAGTCTGTTGTTCCATGTCTAGTTCTAACTGTTGCTTACTGACCTGCATACAAATTTCTCAAGAGGCAGGTCAGGTGGTCTGGTATTCCCATCTCTTGAAGAATTTTCCACAGTTTATTGTGATCCACACAGTCAAAGGCTCTGGCATAGTCAATAAAGCAGAAATAGATGTTTTTCTGGAACTCTCTTGCTTTTTCCATGATCCAGCGGGTGTTGGCAATTTGATCTCTGGTTCCTCTGCCTTTTCTAAAACCAGCTTGAACATCTGGAAGTTCACAGTTCACATATTGCTGAAGCCTGGCTTGGAGAATTTGAGCATTACTTTACTAGCGTGTGAGATGAGTGCAATTGTGTGGTAGTTTGAGCATCACATAAGTTCATTTGTATCATATTTTAGATTCCATGTATAAGTGATATCATATGACATTCATCTCTTTCTGACTTAGTTCACTTAGTGTGGTAATATCTAGGTCCATCTATGTTGCTTCAGATTGCATTTGTTCATTCTTCCTTTATGGCTGAGTAGTACCTCTTGATGGCTTTTGTTTCCACTGTTGCAGAAGACACTGCCTGTTTTCTATGCTGATAATTTATGTGTCCAAAGAGTCAGGACAGTGTGGAAGACAAAATCATGGTTCCTAAGATGTCCACATTGTGAACTCCATAACTTGGGAGTGCACACTTTACATAGCAAAAAGCACTTTTTACTTGACATTAGTTTTTAATTCCACTGCTAGACAAAACCTAATGCTTAACCTGTCCATGTTTGATTATTGCAGGTAAAAATATCATCTAAAAATTTGAGGACAAGAATAAAGGCTTAGTGTATTCAGCAGTTTTTGAAGGTAAGTAAGTTAATGATGCTCAGATGAAAAGATTATCTTGGCTTATCCAAGTGGTCTAAATATAATCACAGGAATCACAGGCAAGATGAAGGCAGGGCCAAATGCTGAAAAGAAGATAGGCTAATAGAGCAGAGGTTGGAGAGAAGATCTAGGAAGATGGAGGAAAGGCAATGAGCCAAGGATTGTCAGGCAACTTCTAGAGGCTGAAGTAGACAAGAAAATGGATTATCTCCTGGGGCCTCCAGATAGAACAGGCCCTGCTGACACTTTGATTGTAGCTCCTTAAGATTCATTTTGTCTGCTCACTTCCAGATCTATAATAGAATTAATCTGTTACACAGCAAGGGGAAACCAATATAGACAGTCTGTAATGTCATGACCCCTGAATACAGAGACCAGCACCTTTCCATTCTGCAGGAAGAATCACTTAGGTGAAGACATTAGTGAGCACAGAAGGCTTCCAGAAGGATCTCATTTCCAATAATCTGCAGCAAATCAGGACGGGACCTAGCTTGTGGGAGAGGCAGGAAGCAGAGACAAATCCACCAGGTGGTGACCACCAGGACATATATTCCAAACATGTGTTATAAAATCTGTTTCCCATATGTCCTGGAGAACAACCAAAAACATAGTCATTGTGGTATAGCTGTCCACTTGGAGCTTAATATCTATTTACCTCACTTCATGGACCAATATGGGTAGAATATAAAATATGTAACAAGAAGTTGTAGAGGAAGTAAATAAGAGCTCTAATTTTCCCTACCCAGTTCAATACAGTTTTGAAACATGGGTATCTGCTTAAACCAAAGTAATTTAAAGAAGTTATTAATATTACATCGATGGAATCTCCTATCATTTACTATGAGCAAGGACGGTTATATCAAGAAAGTGTGATTTAAGAAATATTTATACACATAAGGTTGTCTCAGGAATTACCAGTGGGCTCTCTCCAATAGGGGTGTGCTGAATGCTCTCTACCCCCATCCTACATATCGAGCAAGGACAATCTTAAAAAAGTAAGGAAAACCATGATTCTCAAATATAAAATAAATACATGTTAAGGATTTTATTAACTAATTACTTATGAAGGAAGTGAGCAGATGTTACTGCTAGTTGAATGAATACTCAGGAAGAGATACAATTGTAGTTCAAGAATATTGAAATGAATGTCAAAGTGAGACAAGAATGCTGTTTTCTAAGGAGAGGGTGGGAGGTCTATTGAACTGTAACAGACAGATTTTATATGTCTCCTGTTCTCATAAATTCACAGGTGAAATTAATGCTCAAAGTGATTGTATTAGTAAATGGACCCTTGCAAGTTGCCCGGGTCATGCAGGCAGAGCCATCACAAATGGATTAGTGCCCTCATAAAAGAGACCTCAGAGATCTAGCTTAACCCTTCTGTCACATGACTTTACAGGAAAAGGCACCCACCTAGGAAGTGTGCTCTCATCAGACACCTAATCTATAGTTGCCTTGATCTTGGTTTCCAATTTTCCAAAAATAAGAGAAATAGATTTGTTTTTTAACTAGGGAACCCAGTCTGTGGTATTTTGTCATAGCCTGCATGGATTAAGAAAATGGCAAAGAAAAGAATTACTTTTCATTCCTCTTAATTATCAAAACTCAGAGAGATTTAAATAGCTCTATGGTAATAAGGCTAGAGGAGAAGGCAATGGCACTCCACTCCAGTACTCTTGCCTGAAAAATCCCATGGATGGAGGAGCCTGGTAGGCTGCAGTCCATGGGGTCGCTAAGAGTTGGACATGACTGAGCAACTTCACTTTCATGCATTGGAGAAGGAAATGGCAACCCACTCCAGTGTTCTTGCCTGGAGAATCCCAGGGACGGGGGAGCCTGGTGGGCTGCCGTCTATGGGGTCACACAGAGTCGGACACGACTGAAGCGACTTAGCAAGCAAGCAAGCAAGCATTAAGGCTAGAATCAGAAAACTCTCAATGTGCATCAAACATTACATAATTTACCATTGGTGAAAGCAGTAAACATTCTCTTATTCCAAATTTTCTTACAACTTTTTCAATTTAAAAAAAGGAGAAGAAGAAAAGGCATCTTTAAACACCAGGGTTATCTGTTTTCCAAAGAGGTTGGCATGAACTTCTGGATGGAATTTCAGCTCTCTACCAGCCACCCCTGCCCTCAGTCCTTCAAGCACAAAGCCAGAATTAGCCACTGCAGATATACAGCATGCTTCCTCACCAGTTCTAGAGAGAAAACAGATTTCCTATGATAGAGCAGATCCAAATGTTTCCATGAAAACAGCAGATGCTGCACAGAAACACTTCCCAGAACTGTTTTTACCAGGAAATGCAATCAGAGTGTGCTTCTGTGCTCACTGTAAAGAACAAGGCTTAGCAAATCTCTGCGCTCCCTGGGTAATGAGGCCCGAATGGGAGGCATCAGGAAGCCTCTAACCTAAACGTCTCTCTCAGGAAGAATTTGAGCAAACTCTGGGAGATAGTGGAGGACAGAGGAGCCTGTCATGCTGCAGTCCATGGGGCTGCAAAGGATCAGACACAACTTAATGCCTAAACAACAACAGGAAGATGTGGTTGATATTTTAGAACTCACATTTTGAAAAAAAAAAAATGGGAGGAACTTCCATACCATGTATGGTATATTTTATACATCATGAAAATAAACAAAGCATATTTTATACTGCACTTTAGTGCCAGCATAGAGATAAAGCAACTGACCCTCAGAACACAACATTGATCCTTATGTTTGACTCAAGCGTGTGTGGAATTGTGTTTAATAGGAGACATATATGGCACGTCAGTGAGTAAAGAAGGTACTGTGTAGTAATGGAGCTGGAAAAATTGGTTATCCTGGTTATCCATATGGAGAATGTTACTGATTCTCTACTTCTATCACTATTGATAATCCACTCTAGAAGGAGAATAAAGACTGAAATTTCAAATGGAAAACTCTAGAAGAAAATATAACTGATCTTAGAGTAAAAAAATTTCTTAAACAAGATATCCAGATAGCTGTATAAAAAAAGATTGACAAATGAGGTGCTTAGACTACATTAAAATGAAAAGCTTCTTTTCATGAAAAGAGATGCTTACGGGGGGTAAAAATTTCTTTAGACACAGGGAGAAGATATTTGCACAAATGTGTTAGACTAAAAATCAATGCAAAGAAGATATTTTAAAAATGTAGAAACACTAAAAAGCAAGACAATCTAGTATGGAAGTGGAAGAGAGGAATAAACAGATCTTTCTCAGAAAAGGAAAAGGAAAAAAAAACCACCTGTGATTAGTAAGCACACAGAAACTTTAACAGCCTCCTTAGTAACGCTGCTGCTGCTGCTAAGTCGCTTCAGTCGTGTCCAACTCTGTGCGACCCCATAGACGACAGCCCACCAGGCTCCCCCGTCCCTGGGATTCTCCAGGCAAGAACACTGGAGTGGGTTGCCATTTCCTTCTCCAATGCATGAAAGTGAAAAGTGAAAGTGAAAGTCACTCAGTCATGTCCGACTCTTAGCAACCCCATGGACTGCAGCCTTCCAGGCTCTTCCATCCATGGGATTTTCCAGGCAAGAGTAATGAGGCAGATGCAAATCTGTGCACACTGAGATGACTGCTGCTGCTAAGTCACTTCATTCCTGTCCAACTCTGTGGGACCCCACAGATGTCAGCCCACCAGGCTCCCCAGTCCCTGGGATTCTCCAGGCAAGAACACTGGAGTGGGTTGCCATTTCCTTCTCCAATGCATGAAAGTGAAAAGTGAAAGTGAAGTCGCTCAGTTGTGTCGG
>NW_011494810.1:921106-926005 GCF_000754665.1 Bison bison bison | reverse complement strand
AACTCTGTGGGACCCCACAGATGTCAGCCCCCCAGGCTCCCCAGTCCCTGGGATTCTCCAGGCAAGAACACTGGAGTGGGTTGCCATTTCCTTCTCCAATGCATGAAAGTGAAAAGTGAAAGTGAAGTCGCTCAGTTGTGTCGGACTCTTAGCGACCCCATGGACTGCAGCCTACCAGGCTCCTCCATCCATGGGATTTTCCAGGCAAGAGTACTGGAGTGGGGTGCCATTGCCTTCTGCACACTGAGATGACAGTGCATATCAATTCAATTGGAAAATTTTAAAAGTTTGACAACACTGAGTATTAGGGTCTCTGAAACTTTGAAAAACAAGTATGGATAAATTTTATAAAATTGTGCATTCATGTACTTTGTGACCCAGCATCTCCACTCCTAAGATGGTACTGAGGAGTCAGTGTGCAAAAAAGTACAGGTGACATGTAAAAAGTATTCCTAATGGCAGTCTGCAGATTGACAGAGGATGGATAAATAAATTGAGTTCTACAGCACTGATAAGAATGATCCACTGTTATGCTGTTGCTGCTGCTAAGTTGCTTCAGTTGTGTCTGACTCTGTGACCTGATAGACGGCAGCCCATCAGGCTCCGCCGTCCCTGGGATTCTCCAGGCAAGAACACTGGAGTGGGTTGCCATTTCCTTCTCCAATGCATGAAAGTGAAAAGTGAAAGTGAAGCCACTCAGCCGTGCCCGACTCTTAGTGACCCCATGGATTACAGCCTACCAGGCTCCTGCGTCCATGGGATTTTCCAGACAAGAGTACTGGAGTGGGTTGCCATTGCCTTCTCTGCCATTGTCATGCATAGGTTAATAAACACTATGTTTTAGTAACACGATGTTGAGATTAAAATGTATAAACAGAAGTTAGTAAAAACAATAGGAAAAAAAAGTAGAATACCTTTTATATCAAAGAGTGTTCTTATATTTTCTTCAAAGAGTTTTATAGTATCTGGCAGGCTTTCTAAAGAAACATTTCTCTAAGAAAGGCATACAGATGGGTAAAAAGAACATGAAAATCTGCTCAGCATCACTAAACAAGAGAAATATAGATCAAAACTACAATGAGGTATCACCTCACACCAGTCAGAATGGTCATCATCAAAAAATCCACAAATAAATGCTGGAGAGTGTATGGAGAAAAGGGAACCCTCCTATACTGTTGGTGTGAATGTAAACTGTCACCGCCACTAAGAAGAATGGTATGGAGGTTCCTTAAAAAACTAAAAATAGAGCTACCATATGATCTTGGGAAAGGAGTACGTCAAGGCTGTATGTTATCACCCTGCTTATTTAACTTATATGCAGAGTACATCATGCAAAATAACAGGCTAGATGAAGCACAGACTAGAATCAAGAATGCCGGGAGAAATAACAATAACCTCACATATGCAGGTGACACCACCCTTATGGCAGAAAGTGAAGAAGAACTAAAGAGCCTCTGGATGAAAGTGAAAGAGGAGAGTGGAAAAACTGGCGTAAAACTAAACGTTCAAAAATTAAGATCATGGCATTCAGTCCCATCACTTCATGGCAAATAGATGGGGAAACAATGGAAACAGTGAGAGACTTTATTTTCTTGGGCTCCAAAATCACTGTAGATGGTGACTGCAGCCATGAAATTAAAAGACACTTGCTCCTTGGAAAAAAAGCTACGACCAACCTAGACAGCATATTAAAGAGCAGAAACATTACTCTGCCAACAAAAGTCCGTCTAGTCAAAGCTATGGTTTTTCCTGTAGTCATGTATGGATGTGAGAGTTGGACCATAAAGAAGGCTGAGCACTGAAGAACTGATGCTTTTGAACTGTGGTGTTGGAAAAGACTCTTGAGAGTCCCCTGGACTGCAAGGAGATCCAACCAGTCCATTCTAAAGGAGATCAGTCCTTAATATTCATCGGAAGGACTGATGTTGAAGCTGAAACTCCAATACTTTGGCCACCAGAGGCGAAGAGCCCACTCATTGGAAAAGACCCTGATACTGGAAAAGATTGAAGGCAGGAGAAGAAGAGGACTACAGAGGATGCGATAGCATCACCGACTCGATGGACATGAGTTTGAGTAAGCTCCAGGAGATGGTGATGGACAGGGAAGCCTGTTGTGCTGCAGTCCATGGGGTGGCAAAGAGTCGGACATGATTGAGCGACTGAATTGAACTGATGATCTAGCAGCCCCACTCCTGGGCAAATATCTGGAGAAAACCATAATTCAAAAAGATACATGCACCCCAGTGTTCGTTGCAGCACTATTTACAATAGCCAGGACTTGGAAGCAACCTAAATGTCCCTCAACAGAGGACTAGAAGAAGTTGTACATATAATCTATGGACTATTACTCTGCCATAAAAGCAAAATAATGCTTTTGCAGCAACATGAATGCAAATAGAAATGATCGTACTAAGCAAAGTCAGAAAACAAAAGACAGAACCATAGCTATCACTTATATGTGGAACCTAAAGTATGGTGCAAATGAACCTATCTATGAAACAGAAATAGATTCACAAACATAAGGAACAGACTTGTGGCTGCCAGGGGGAGGGTGTAGGGGAAGGGAGTACTGGGAATTTGGGATTAGCAGATGTAAACTATGATATATAGGATGGATAAGCAACAAGGTCCTATTATATGGCACAGGGAACTATATTCCATATCCTATGATAAATCATAATAGGAAAGAATATATAGAAAAGAATGTCTATATGTATATAACTGTCATTTTTCTGTACAGCAGAGATTGGAAAAACATTGTAAATCAACTATGTGTCAATAAAAAGCTAAATTAAAATTACTTAACTAAATAACTAATAAGGATTTATTGTATAACACAGGAAATGCTACTCAATACTCTGCAATGGTCTATATGGGGAAAAAAACCTAATAAAGAGTGGATATGTGTAAAAGTATTTACAGATTAACTTTGCTGTACACCTGAAACTAACACAGCATTGTAAATCAATAAAAAAATTTTAAAAGGTAGAATACCCTTAAATATATTTTCAAGGAAACATAACAAACTCTTGTTTGGGCAGGCATATTAAGTGATAACATAACAAATGAAACAAAGCTGTCAAACACATAGTTTATGAAGTTGTTACCCAAGGGCTGGTGACAGGGCATGGAGTAAATAGGAACATATAAGTAGGTATAGTCATTGAAGGTGTTCTGTTTCTTGGAATGGTTGTACAGTGTGTAGGTGATAAAGGATTTTTAAAAAGAAAATATCTCAGTTCTTTGCACATTGGTGCTGCATTTATTCTTTCATCTGTAGTCATGAATCTCTCCCTCCTTCCCTAGTTTGGGAATATTCTGTCTGACATACAGAGACAATCAATGTTATGATGGAAAAAGGAAAACTGAGGAATTCTTAAAGGAGGTGGTGGGGACAAGAGAGATTGGCATTCTAGGAAGAAAGAACTGCAAGGCAAAGATGAAAACACAATGAACTTGACAACTAGCTATGGATTCAGATGAACACACAGCGACACCGAATGAAAGACCTCAGTATTAAAAATACCGTTCAGGTTTCCTCAGGGCTGGGCTGGTCCTTATTTTGAGGGTCACTCCAAGTCTCACGCCCCATTTGCTAGACTCTGGTATGGAGTGGCCATTTCTCAGTGGGCTGGGGCATGATGTCCCTGAATGCACAACTCACAATCAATAGTCAAACTTTGTAGCCCTAGGTCGACTAAGATCACATAAATCTTCCTAAGAACAAGAGATGACACAATTTGTCAGGGTCACTACTGGGCACCTACAGAGTCGAACTGTTCCTTGGACACAAACACTGCTTCTGCTTCTTCAGGAGGAACTCCTAACAGGCCCCATCAGAGGTCTGTGAGCCTCTGCGAAGATGCCTTCTTCCCACACAGAGTAGGAATCCAAAGTAGAATCTAGGCAGAGTCCACAAGAGACATACCAAGGTTGCTTGCTGACTGCACTTTAGAGTCACATTTTGAAAAGCTTTTCTATGTTTGGATTCCACTTTCAAGGCTAATCTGGCCATTAAATGCCTGAAATGTTTTGGGACTGGGTTCAAAGGAATTCACAGGGTCCAGGAAGGAGACCAGATTCAGCTTCTTTTGCTCCTACCACCTCCTTTCATGTTCCCCCACCTTTCGACAAACACTTAACCCATAAGATGCTTAAATGTCATCCCTTCACAACCAGAACTGGGCAGGCTGGAGTGTGGACCATGAGGCTGAGTGCCAGGCCTCCATTTAATCCAGACTAGGCTCGCGGATTCAGGTAAGAAAAGCAGGGAACAGGAGGAAATGGAAGAATGTTGTGTCAGTCTGAATGTGGGCTGGAAAAGAATTTCCAGACACAGAGTATTGCAGAAGGAAGTGAGTTTACTAAGCACAACGAGCACTGCATATATGTACCACAACTTCTTTATCCATTCATCTGTTGGTGGACATTTAGGTTGCTTCCACATCCTAGCTATTGTAGATAGTGTTACAATGAACGTTGGTACATGTGTCTTTTTCAGTTATGATTTTCTCAGAGTATAGGCCCAGTAGTGGGATTTTGGGGTCATATGGTAGTTTATGGGGTTTCCCAGGTGGTGCTAATGGTAAACAGACTGCCTGCCAATGCAGAGACATAAGAGATGCAGGTTCAGTCCCTGGGTTGGGAAGATCCCCTAGAGGAGGGCGTGGCAATCCACTCCAGGATTCTTGCCTGGAGAATCCCATGAACAGAGGAGCCTGGCAGGCTACAGTCCATTGGGTTGCAAAACGTCAAACATAACTGAAACAACTTAACACGCATGCATGGTAGTTTTATTCCACTTTGTTTTAAGGAATCTGCATACTGTTCTCCATAGTGGTTGTATCCATTTACATTCTCATCAACAGTGCAAAAGAGTTCCCTCTTCTCCAAACCCCC
>NW_011494810.1:857021-921006 GCF_000754665.1 Bison bison bison | reverse complement strand
CTCTCCCCAAACCCCCTCCAGCCATTTTTATGGCTGAGTAATCAGCCATAAAGAACTCATTTTAAAAGTGAACTCATTTTATGGTTAAGTAATCAGCCATGAAAAGGAACTCATTAGAAGTCAGTTCTAATGTGTGAATGAACCTAGAGCCTGTATAACAATACAGAGTGGAGTAAATGAGAAAGAAAAACAAACACTGTGTATTAATATTTATATATGGAATCTGGAAAGAGAGTATTGATGAACCTGTTTGCAGGGCAGCAGTGGAGATGCAGACATAGTAGACTTGTGGACACGATGGGGGAAGGAGAGCGTGGGACAAATCAAGGGAGTAGCACTGAAACATATACTTTACCATATGTGAGAAAGATAACCAGTGGAAATTAGATGTATGATGCAGGGAGTTCAAACCTGGTGCTCTGTGACAATCTAGAGGGGTGGGATTGAGTGGCTTAAGGGAGTGGGGATATATGTATACCTATGTCTGATCCATGTTGATGTATGGCAGAAATCAATATAATATTGTAAGGCAATTACCCTCCAATTAAAAATAAATAAATTAATTTAAAAAAGAAAGTTACTCTGGACACCTGCTTCCAAATGACATAGAAGTATCTTTTATTTAGAATTAAATCTTCTGATTTAGATCACAAATTCAGCAACCACGGGACTACCATTTCTTGTCTGGGATTTGCAGCTGTGCATTTCAGCTATGGTCCGGCAGCAGGGGTGTTCTCTTTTACTAAAAAAAAAAGAAGAAGAACAAGAGGGGTAATGTGGGTGCTGTGAGCACAGCGGCTGACCTCCTGACAGACAAGGGAGACAATGGGACACCGTTAGAACAGCAGGCAGGCTCAAGGGAGAACTGACACTTTTCATGGGTTAGTAGCTTATTTCTATGGTCTCAAGACAAAGAAAAATACTGCTGGAAGGGTGGCATTAGGTGATTTGTTAGGGTGCTAGAGAGTGTGTCCTGGGCTGGGCATTTTGCCTAATTTGTGGCCAGAAAGTTGGCCTGTAAGGATCAGAGGGGATTTTGGCAATGATTACATGGGGATCAGTCAATTTTGGAGATGACCTTGATTCTGGGCTCTACTTCTGTGGCATTTGTGTAAGGCTTCCCACCTTTGGCCTTGGGAGAGGACTCCATGGAGGATGGGTATAAAAAGAGTTGCTTAGAGCCCTCAGGCTGTGGTGTGGACCAGCAGTTTTCAGCCTCATTTTACTCAGAAAACCCTCTGCAACCGGTTTAACTATAAAAGCAGTTGCTCAAGTAGGAAAGGGGTGGAGTCTGTGAATTACTCTGCAAATGCTTGCTAAGATTTTCAGTGGCAGTGATAACAGTTCTGTGGTGACTGACATGGCTAGACTTCTAATATTTTCATCTTCTTTGGGCATAACATGTTCAGGGGGAGGCAAGTATATCTGGACATCATACGGTCTCTGAAATTCAGACGCAAAGTACACAGCTCCTGGTTTGCAGAGGCAAGGAATGGCTCAGAAAATATCCTGTCTCCTGGTCCCAATCAGGTAGACAAAATTCCAAACAGTCTAATAAACAATTTCCAAATGGTTATAGAGTTGAAATCTCAACTGCCCTGATTCAGTCCCTCCTCCAACTGAGGCAATTGCTTCAGGGAGAGGAAAAGAGGCAACTTCTCCTCTCTTTCTTTCTCCCATTATAAGAATAGGAGCTGACTGAGAGGATGACACTAGCATCAGGGATCTTAGCCTGGAAGCAGGGCATTTAAATGTTTTAAAAAACATGTGACTCTTAAGGGATACAAAGGAAGGAACTTTGAGCAATGAGAAGACATTCTGTTTCAAAGTGAAAGAAAAATAAGATAAATGACCAGTGTAGGGGAGCAAAATTACCACCCCAAAATGTTTCTCTGGTATTAGGATTATTTTAGATTGTTTATTTTTCAGAAACAGAACGCTCAGGAAGCTTTCTTTTTTACCTCCCCCTTAACTGCCTAAAAGCATTTAGATAGGGGGCTTCCTCCAAGAAAGGAGCTATCACCAGAGGTAACTAAAACCAATAGGAGCTGGGCATAGTAGGCTGGGAAATTGACCAAGGCCTATTTGCTTACATTCTGCTCTGATGTCCCGCTGTCTCTATATGGCAAGACAACTACTTGTTTACCAAACTTTTGCTCTTCCCATTACTATGTGCATTGTCTTCCTCACCTTTGAAGTACTAGCCCCCTAAACCCACCAACTTTGCTCAGAATGGATACATTCTAATTGCCTGATTGCCTCTGAGTCTCATATTCTTCTACAGCCACCCCCTTACCTATGTATAGTAATTGTTTTTGCTTTTATTTTCCTCCTGTTGATTTATCTCATGTCAATTTAATTCTTAGACCAGCTACAAGAACCTAGAAAGGTAGAAGAAAAACTTTTCTGCCCCAAAATCATTTTTTTAAAACTAAAGCAGTTTAAAAACTGTGGCTGACCAATCTTGTTTTGTTTGCACTTCCCCACTGCAAACTGAGATCTACGATTGGGTGTGTCTATGTTGTAAGGGAACAAAATATACTGCCCCAAATGTGTCTCCTTGGCATTAGGGTTATCTAGAATAATTAATTTTAAGAAACCAAAGACTCAAGAAGAGCTTTTACCTTCACCTTAACTGCCTTAAAGAATTTAGATAAACGGCCTATTCTAGGAAGGAGAACTATCACCAGAGATACCTACAGAGTATGTGCTAGGTAGACTAGACTTGGGGAAACTTAGCAAGGCCTATTTGATCGAAGTCTTCTCTCTCTCCCATTGCTTTCTGCCTGGCATGGCAAACATTTACCAAACATTTGTTTTTCCATCTTTCTAAAATTGTTTTCCCCTTTGAAGTCCTAGGCTCCTACCTTTCTCCTGAAATCCAAATGGCATATAAGCACCAGTTGCCTGAATGTCTGTGTGCTATATATTATGGAGTCCCCGAACATAGAAAATTTAATTTGTTTTTTCCTCATATTAATCTGTCTCATGTCATTTTAGTTGTGAGACCAGCCCAATGCACTCACAAGTGTAGAAGAAAATTATTGCTTCCCCTAAAACAGGCTCAGTCCTGATGCTGCTCCACATACATTCACCATTTAGGTTTTCTTACCCTGTCCCATGTTACCCAGCACCACCTCTGTGCTGAAGGTGCTGAAGTCTTCCCTAACCTCACTCACATATATCCCACTGTTTACACAACATCTCCCACTTGTGTGTCTAGAATGATCTTTAATAACTGAACAAGGCCAAACCTAACTCAAGTCCCCATCCATTTCCTTCTATAGTCTTCTCCCTTCCAGGTAATGTCAGTGCCACCCTTTGTTTGCACATGGGGTCATCCACATAATTGTCTTCCACTCTTATCTCATATCTACAATCCTCTGACCTCCCCAAGTCTATCTGGAATCCAGTTACTCTGCTTATTTCCATCATCGTTGCCTAGCCCTTGGCTTGTCACTCACTCTCTTAACTACCTGAGGATGACCAGGTCTTCTGCACCAACTCTCAGCTTTCCACCAGCCAGCTCTGCCCTTCAGGCCTCCAAGCAGAAGGCCAGCATCCCATCACTTCAAGTACAAAGAATTTGCTCACTTACCAGTTGAAAGAGGAAAGATATTTCTGGTCAAAGCTCAGATCTGAAAGTTTCCACTAAGTGAGCAGAAAATGCAGTCTGGTGAATCGCTCCCTGCAGCGCCCAGCACAGGAACACTCCAGAGAGCTGTCCTTGTCCAGGCAAATGCAGACAGAGTAGAGAGCAAGGACAGCTAAACCTCTAGCCTGCCTGGGAAATGATGTCCAGGATGGGAGGCAGTAGAGAATATAAGAGCCTGTGGCTTGAGCCCTTCCTTGGGGGTGGGGAAAAAAAGATGATAGTTGATAACCCACATTTCTAGGAAATGAAAATGAAACCATGGCAATCATGTTTATGTCTTTCTCTACAGCAGAAATATTTCCCAGAAAAGAAAAATACAAGAGTGTAACTTTAGGAAGCTCAGTGATTAAGGAGAGGGCACAGAGGTACTAGAGGCGAGGAAAGGCAGGTTTCCAAGGACCCCTGGGAGGTCACCTAATGAAGACACCCAAGGGAGCACAAGGGACAGGGAAGGAGGAAGGCTGTGAGCAACTTTTCAAAGCTTCCAATGAGTGAGGGAGAAACATTTCTCTAACCTTTCTCTGTTTTTATTTTTTTTTTCTTAATTTTATATTTTATATTCATAATCACAGAAAACTAGCCAATCTGATCACATGGACCACAGCTGTGTCTAACTCAATGAAACTAAGCCATGCCGTGTGGGGCCACTCAAGACGGACGGGTCATGGTGGAGAGGTCTGACAGAATGTGGTCTTCTCTAACTTTTTTCTGTCTTTATGTTTTTTTTCTTACTTTTAAATTTTATATTGGAGTATACCCAATTAACAATGTTGTGGTAGTTTCAGGTACACAGCAAAGGGCCTCAACCATACATATACACGTACTCATTCTCCCTCATCTCCTTCTGTTCTTTTGTCATTAGGAGCCCTATACCTGACTGCCACGTAGTCAAACCTGGATTGGATTACTCTGGCAGTCATGGGGTTCCTAAATTCATGTGGAAGATTAAGGGGAAAATACCAAATTTTTTAAGAAAAAAGAATAAATGGGAAGGTTTGCCATACCATTTATGGCATATTTTCATGTATATTTTAATACACTGTAAAAAGAAACAAAGTATATATTAATGCTGTACTTGAGAACAGCACAAGAATGAACTAACAGACCTATAGAACACAGTACTGAGCCTTGTGTCAGACTCAGGCATGTATGAAATTCTGAGGAATGGAAGAAGTGCATGGCATTTCAGTGGGTAAAGAAAGCACTAACAAATGGAGTTTGACAAACTAGTTATCCATGTGGAAAAAGGTACTGCCCCACCTTTACATCACTTTTGATAATCAACTCTGGAAGGTGGAAAGGTCTAAGTTTCAAGTGGAACATTCTAGAAGAAAATATAGTTGATCTTAGGGTATAGATAACCTTTTTCTTAAACCAGAGACCCAGGTGCCAGACACCCAAGTGATAGCTATATAGTAAAGACTGACAAATGAGGTGCCTTTGACTACATTAATAAGAAAAAATTCTGTTCATGAAAAGAAAGGTTTAAGGACATTAAAAACTAAAGAATTTCCAAAAACCTGGAGAAGATATTTGTATACATGATGTCAACTAAGGATCAATAGGAAAAAGGTATATTTGAAATTTCAGAAACCACTAAGCGCATGAGAAACAATCTAGTGTAGAAGTGGGCAAAAGACATTAACAGACCATTCTCTGAAAGAAGAACAAAAACAAAACAAAACATGTCTGGCCAATAAACACATAGGTAGCTTAGCAGCCTTCTTAGTAATTAGAAAAATGTAAATCTGTGCAAAATGAGATGACACTCTACATCAATTCAACTGGAAACATAGAAGTTTGATAATATAGAGTATTAGTGAGAATGTGGATCAGTAGGATCTCTGAAACATAGTTGCTGAGAATATAAATCAAAATAATCACTTTGATCAATTAAAAATAATAAAATTGAAAAGGTTACAATCACTTTGAAAAAAACAATATGGTTTAGTTTGATAAAAGTTGTGCATTCATACACCTTGGATCACAGCATCTCCACTCCTAAGAATCACTATGCACAAAAGTACAGGGAATGTGTAGCGGTGTGTTCCTAATAATGGACTTCATAATTGTGGGAAAAGAGGATAGCCATTGACAGAGAATAGAGAAGTAAAAAAAAAAAAATAGAGCTTTACAGCACTGAAAGGACTGAGTCATAGCTTGCTGCTGCTGCTGCTAAGTCGTGTCCGACAGCGTATTAAAAAGCAGAGATAGCACTTTGCCAACAAAGGTCCATAGTCAAAGCTAGGTTTTTCCAGCCATCATATATGAATGCGAGAGTTGGACCATGAAGAAGGCTGAATACCCCAAAATTGATGCTTTTGAATTGTGGTGCTGGAGAAGACTCTTGAGAGTCCCTTGGACAGCAAGGAAATCCAACCAGTCCATCCCAAAGGAAATCAGTCCTGAATATTCATTGGAAGGACTGATGCTGAAGCTGAAACTCCAATACTTTGGCCACCTGATGCAAAGAACTGACTTGTTGGAAATGACCCTCATGCTGGGAAAGGTTGAAGGCGGGAGGAGAAGGGGAAGACGAGAATGAGATGGTTGGATGGTATCACCAACTCAAAGGATATCAGTTTGAGTAAACTCTAGGAGTTGGTGATGGACAGGGAGGCCTGGCATGCTGCAGTCCATGGGGTCACAAAGAGTCGGACATGACTGAGTGACTGAATTGAACTGAACTGAATTGAACACTTAGAAATCACTTGCTTACATTTTGCCACATTCCTTGCACCAGCTGCTACCCCTGTTTCACCTATAGCTCAAAGCAGAAATTAATGGTCTGCAGACTTTTAGCAACACAAACAAGAGGTTGCTGCATTTTCTGCCTTGGCCTCATTTACACCACCATCTGGAAGACATTACTGAGGCCCAGGAAGGCCCAGTGGAAAAAAGGGTTCTTATATGGACCAGAGAATTGCTGCCCCTCCTGCATTTTGGCTCCAGGCTCCTGGGCATTAGGGTCCTGGGACACAGCAACTATTCCCAAGGACTTGGCATAAGTCTCACCCATGAGCAAAGCTGGTACAAACAAACATATCTCTATATGGCTACAGAACTAGCAGAGCCAGAGAAACTACCTAGACTCCTCAGTTTGTTATTAGGCAAAAAGTGAGGTTAATGCTAAGCCATGCAGGTATTCATCCATGCAAGAATATGTAGAAGTATGGCGTTCCTGAAAGGAGAATCCAGTTACATCACTGGAGGGAAACAATAAGAAAAATGCAAGTCTTGTTGCAGTAGAGTTGGTCACAGCAATATTTCCTTTGCTTGCCTCCCTAAGAAAATATTGTATGGGACTGATTTATCTGGTGGAGGTGACCACTCCTGTGTGGGAAAAGAAAAGTTGCGAGTGAGTGCCCAGCAACTTCATCTGGGCCATCAGACTTAGAGATTCAGCAGGGGACATAGGTGTACCTATGGCTGAGTCATGTTAATGTTTAACAGTAACCAACACAGTATGTAAAGCAATTACCTTCAATTAAAAATAAATTAATAATTTTTTAAAATAAAAAAAAAAAGAAAGAAAAACTAGGAATAAAACTACCATGTGACCCAACAACTCCACATACCCTGAGGAAACCACAATCTAAAAAGACACATGTACCCCAATGGTCATTGCAGTACTATTTACAATAGTTAGGACACAGAAGCCACCTAGATGTCCATTGACAGATGAATGGAGAAAGAAGTTGTGTTACACATATACAATGGAATATTCAGTTCAGTTCAGTTGCTCAGTCGTGTCCGACTCTTTGCGACCCCATGAATCGCAGCACGCCAGGCCTCCCTGTCCATCACCAGCTCCCAGAGTTCACTCAGACTCATGTCCATCAAGTCAGTGATGCCATCCAGCCATCTCATCCTCTGTCGTACCCTTCTCCTTCTGCCCCCAATCCCTCCCAGCATCAGAGTCTTTTCCAATGAGTCAACTCTTCACATGAGGTGGCCAAAGTACTGGAGTTTCAGCTTTAGCATCATTCCTTCCAAAGAAATCCCAGGGCTGATCTCCTTCAGAATGGACTGGTTGGATCTCCTTGCAGTCCAAGGGACTCTCAAGAGTCTTCTCCAACACCACAGTTCAAAAGCATCAATTCTTCGGCACTCAGCTTTCTTCACAGTCCAACTCTCACATCCATACATGACCACTGGAAAAACCATAGCCTTGACTAGACGGACCTTTGTTGGCAAAGTAATGTCTCTGCTTTTGAATATGCTATCTAGGTTGGTCATAACTTTCCTTCCAAGGAGTAAGCGTCTTTTAATTCCATGGACAGAATCACCATCTGCAGTGATTTTGGAGCCCAAAAAAATAAAGTCTGACACTGTTTCCACTGTTTCCCCATCTATTTCCCATGAAGTGATGGGACCAGATGCCATGATCTTCTTCATTTGCTATTATTTTCTCCCATTTTGAAGGTTGTCTTTTCACCTTGCTATTGGTTTCCTTCGTTGTGCAAAAGTTTTTAAGTTTAATTAGATCCCATTTGTTTATTTTTGCTTTTATTTCCATTATTCTGGGAGGTGGATCATAGAGGATCCTGCTGTGATGTGTGTCAGAGAGTGTTTTGCCTATGTTCTCCTCTAGGAGTTTTACAGTTTCTGGTCTTACATTTAGATCTTTAATCCATTTTGAGTTTATTTTTGTGTATGGTGTTAGAAAGTGTTCTAGTTTCATTCTTTTACAAGTGGTTGACCAGTTATCCCAGCACCACTTGTTAAAGAGATTGTCTTTTCTCCATTGTATATTCTTGCCTCCTTTGTCAAAAATAAGGTGCCCATAGGTGCATGGATTTATCTCTGGCTCTCTATTTTGTTCCATTGATCTTTATTTCTGTCTTTGTGCCAGTACCATACTCTCTTGGTGACTGTAGCTTTGTAGTATAGTCTGAAGTCAGGCAGGTTGATTCTTCCAGTTCCACTCTTCTTTCTCAAGATTGCTTTGATTATTCAAGGTTTTTTGTATTTCCATACAAATTGTGAAATTATTTGTTCTAGTTCTGTGAAAAATACCGTTGGTAGCTTGATAGGAATTGCACTGAATCTATAGATTGCTTTGGGTAGTATACTCATTTTCACTATATTGATTCTTCTGATCCATGAACATGGTATATTTCTCCATCGATTTGTGTCATCTTTAATTTCTTTCATCAGTGTTTTATAGTTTTCTATATATAGGTCTTTTGTTTCTTTAGGTATATTTATTTCTAAGTATTTTATTCTTTTTGTTGCAATGGTGAATGGAATTGTTTCTTTAATTTCTCTTTCTGTTTTCTCATTGTTAGTATATAGGAATGCAAGGGATTTCTGTGTGTTGATTTTATATCCTGCAACTTTACTATATTCATTGATTAGCTCTAGTAATTTTCTGGTGGCGTTTAAGGGTTTTCTATGTAGAGGATCATGTCATCAGCACACAGTGAGAGTTTTATGTCTTCTTTTCCAATCTGGATTCCTTTTATTTCTTTTTCTTCTCTGATTGCTGTGGCTAAAACTTTCAAAACTATGTTGAATAGTAGTGGTGAGAGTGGGCATCCTTGTCTTGTTCCTGACTTTAGAGGATATACTTTCAATTTTTCACCATTGAGGAAAATATTTGCCGTGGGTTTATCATATATGGCTTTTATTATGTTGAGGTATGTTCTTTCTATGCCTGCTTTCTGGAGGGTTTTTTTTTTTTTTAATTATAAATGGATGTTGAATTTTGTCAAAGGCTTTCTCTGCATCTATTGAGATAATCATATGGTTTTTAGCTTTCAATTTGATAATGTGGTGTATCACATTAATTGATTTGTGAATATTGAAGAATCCTTGCATCCCTGGGATAAAGCACACTTGGTCAAGATATATGATGTTTTTAATATGTTGTTGGATTCTGTTTGATAGAATTTTGTTAAGGATTTTTGCATCTATGTTCATCAGTGATATTGGCCTGTAGTTTTCTTTTGTTGTGGCATCTTTGTCCAGTTTTGGTATTAGGGTGATGGTGGCCTCATAGAATGAGTTTAGAAGTTTACCTTCCTCTGCAATTTTCTGGAAGATTTTGAGTAGGATAGGTGTTAGCTCTTCTCTAAATTTTTGGTAGAATTCAGCTGTGAAGCCATCAGATCCTGGCATTTTGTTTGCTGGAAGATTTTTGATTAGTTTTGATTTGCTTGCTTGTGATGGGTCTGTTAAGATTTTCTATTTCTTCCTGGTTCAGTTTTGGAAGGTTATATTTTTCTAAGAATTTTTCCATTTCTTCCAAGTTGTCCATTTTATTGGCATATAGTTGCTGATAGTAGTCTCTTATGATCCTTTGTATTTCTGTGTTGTCTGTTGTGACTTCTCCATTTTCATTTCTAAATTTGTTGATTTGATTCTTCTTCCTTTGTTTTTTGATGAGTCTGGCTAATGGTTTGTCTATTTTATTTATCTTCTCAAAGAACCAGCTTTTAGTTTTGTTGATTTTTGCTGTAATCTTTGTTTCTTTTTCATTTATTTCTGCCATAATTTTTATGATTTCTTTCCTTCTACTAACCCTGGGGTTCTTCATTTCTTCTTTTTCTAGTTGTTTTAGGTGTAAAGTTAGGTTATGTATTTGATTTTTCTCTTGTTTCTTGAGGTAAGCTTGTATTGCTATGAACCTTCCCCTTAGCATGGCTTTTCCTGAATCCCATAGGTTTTGGGTTGTCGTGTTTTCATTTTTATTTGTTTCTATGCATATTTTTATTTCTTTTTTTATTTCTTCTGTGATTTGTTGGTTATTCAGAAGGGTGTTGTTTACCCTCCATATGTTTGTGTTTTTAATAGTTTTTTTTTTTTCCCTCTGTAGTTGACATCTAATCTTACTGCATTGTGATCAGAAAAGATGCTTAAGATGATTTCAATTTTTTTTAACTTACCAAGGTAGATTTATGGCCCAGGATATGATCTATCCTGGAGAATGTTCTGTGTGCACTTGAGAAAAAGGTGAAATTCATTATTTTGGTGTGAAATGTCCTACAGATATCAATTAGGTCTAACTGGTCCATTGCATCATTTAAAGTTTGTGTTTCCTTGCTAATTTTCTGTTTAGTTGATCTATCCATAGGTGTGAGTTGGGTATTAAAGTCTCCCACTATTATTGTGTTATTGTTAATTTCCTCCTTCATACTTGTTAGCACTTGCCTTACATATTGCGGTGCTCCTATGTTGGGTGCATATTTATTTATAATTGTTATATCTTCTTCTTGGATTGATCCTTTGATCAATATGTAGTGTCCTTCTTTGTCTCTTTTCATGGACTTTATTTCAAAGTGTATTTTACCTGATATGAGTATTGCTACTCCTGCTTTCTTTTGGTCTCCATTTGCATGAAATATCTTTTTCCAGCCCTTCACTTTCAGTCTGTAAGTGTCCCTTGTTTTGAGGTGGGTCTCTTGTAGACAGCATATATAGTGGTCTTGTTTTTGTATCCATTCAGCCAGTCTTTGTCTTTTGGTTGGGGCGTTCAACCCATTTACATTTAAGGTAATTATTGATAAGTATGATCCTGTTGCCATTTATTTTGTTGTTTTGGGTTCAACTTTATAAACCTTTTCTGTGTTTCCTTTCTAGAGAAGATTCTTCAGCATTTGTTGGAGAGCTGGTTTGGTGGTGCTGAATTCTCTCAGTGTTTGCTTGTCTGTAAAGCTTTCGATTTCTCTTTCATATTTGAATGAGACCCTTGCTTGGTATAGTAATCTGAGTTGTAGGTTTTTCTCTTTCATCACTTTAAGTATGTCTTGCCATTCCCTCCTGTCTTGAAGAGTTTCTATTGAAAGATCAGCTGTTATCCTTATGGGGATCCCCTTGTGTGTTATTTCTTGCTTTTCCTTTGCTGCTTTTAATATTTGCTCTTTGTGTTTGATCTTCAATAATTTGATTAGTATATGCCTTGGGGTATTTTGCCTTGGGTTTATCTTGTTTGGGACTCTGTGGTTTTCTTGGACTTGGATGGCTATTTCCTTCCCCATTTAGGGAAGTTTTCAATTATTATCTCAGGTTTTTTCTCATGGTCTTTCTTTTTGTCTTCTCTTTCTGGGACTCCTATGATTTGAATGTTGGGGCATTTAACATTGTCCCAGAGGTCTCTGAGGTTGTCCTCATTTTTTAAAAATTCTTTTTCTTTTTTTCTCTTTGTTTCATTTATTTCCACCATTCTATCTTCCACCTCACTTATCCTATCTTCTGCTTCAGTTATTCTACTGGTGGTTCCCTGCAGAGTGCTTCTGATCTCAGTTATTGCATTATTCATTATTGATTGACTCTTTTTTATTTCTTCTAGATCCTTGTTAAACATTTCTTGCATCTTCTCAATCCTTGTCTCCAGGCTATTTTTCTGTAACTCCATTTTGTTTTCAAGATTTTGGATCATCTTTACTATCATTATTTTAGATTTTTTTTCAGGTAGACTCCCTATATCCTCCTCTTTGGTTTGGTTTGGTGGGCATTTATCATGTTCCTTTACCTACTGAATATTACTCTTTCTTTTCATTTTGTTTAAATTTCTATGTTTGGTGTGGCCTTTCTGTATGCTGGAAGTCTGTGGTTCCTCTTTATTATGGAGGTCCTCCCTGTGGGTGGGGTTGGACGAGTGGCTTGTCAAGATTTCTTGGTTAGGGAAGCTTGTGTCAATGTTCTGGTGGGTGGAGCTGGATCTTTTCTCTCTGGAGTGCAATAAAGTGTCCAGTAGTGAATTTTGAGGTGTCTATGGTTTTGTTGTGACTTTTGGCACCTGTATTTTAATGCTCAAGGTTATGTTCCTGTGTTGCTTCAGAATTAGCATGGTATGTCTTGCTCTGAAATTTGTTGGTTCTTGGGTGGAGCTTGGTTTCAGGGTAGGTATGGAGGCTTTTGGATGAGCTCTTGTCGATTAATGTTCCCTGGAGTCAGGAGTTTTCTGATGTTCTCAAGTTTTGGATTTAAGCCTCCTGCCTCTGGCTTTCAGTCTTATTCTTACAGTAGCCTCAAGACTTCTCCATCCATACAGCTTTGATGATAAAACATCTAGGTTAATGGTGAAAGATTCTCCACAGTGAGGGACACCCAGAGAGGTTCACAGAGTTACATGAGAAAGGAAGAGGGAGGATGGAGATAGAGGTGACCAGGAGGAGAAGAGGGGGAGTCAAAAGGAGAGAGACCAGTCTAGCCAGTAATCAGCTCCCTAAGTGTTCTCCACAGCCCAGAACATGCAAAGAGATTCACAGAGTTAAGTACAGAAAAGAAGGGGGAGGGAGGAGATAGAGGTGATGTGCGGGAGAAAAAGGAGAGTCAAAAGGGGAGAGAGCAATCAAGCCAGTAATCACACCACTAGGTAAAAATGGGTACTGAAGATTAGATTCTTAAAGGTACAAAATTGATAACAAATACCAAAAAGCAAAGGTTAAAAATCTAGAGTAGAAGTTAGACTTTCAAAAATATAATATTAAAAATACAAAACAAAATCACAAAATATATATATATGAAATTTGTTTTAAAAATAGAAGGGTTTTTTTTTTTGCAAGGTAATAGTAAGTTATAAAAATGAAAATTAAAAGAGTAATAAAGAACTTAAAAATAAAAAATGATAATAGCAAGATATATCTAGGAATTTCTCTGGAGCTGTTGAGGGCAGTATGGGGTCAGTTCAGTTTCAGATAGTTCCTTATTCCAGCTTATACTTCTTCTCAAGGTCTATAGGCCCTTTCCAATGCTTAGTCAATGGTAACGACAGGGTTTTAATCTGTTGCATCTGTCACTTCCAGAGCAGTTCCCTCTTCTTGTTTATTTTGGCTTCCTCTGTTTGCAAGTCTCTTCAGTGTTTAATTTCTGCCCTGACACAAGGGGCCTAAGGTGGTCACTTATTTAGGCTCACTTGTTCAGATGTGCTCTGGGAAGGGAGGAATACTGCAAACAAATATCACTGGCGTGTGTGGGGAGTGTTCGCAGTGTATGGACCACGCTGGGGTTGCCCCAGCTCACAGCGTGTATGCTATCCTGGTCTATACTGCTGAGGCTCCATGTTGCTCTGCAGGGGAACTCCAAAGTGGACACTGGGTTTCGTGCACTTCCTAGGTTATGGGAACCTAAGCTGTTCAGGTTCAGGTTCTAGGGTACTCCACAAAGGTATAGACTTTTTTGGGCATGTGTTTTTTGCTGATCACCTCCTCTTTTACCCCAGACTCCTTCCAGGGCAAGGGCATGTTTGGGCTATAAAAAACTCCTCTGATTTCACATCTGGTATTCTACATCCTCAGCTCTTCCTCTCTCTGATTTTTCCTTTATCTCTTACTCATAGCTTCTTCCTCTGAAATTCCCCAGAGTTAACACAAGATCTTCAGAAATGTTATCTCTACACACATGGAACTATTGAGGGAGGAGATCAACTTCTTCAAAATCAAGTCTGTGCTGTGATGAGCAGCTGCCCACAGGCACAATCAGTAGACAATATTTCAACATGGACTCTTCACACCTTTATTTCTAAAATAAAATTATCAAGAAGAGAAAGGAAACACTGTTTATACAAAATGCTGGCAGGAGGGAGCTGTAGATATGGCTTTTAAGGGTGCTAGGGCCTAAAGCTGAAGGGCCCAGAGCTTTGCAGAGGAGGTGACATGTGCTGAAGTAAAATTTAGAAGTGACATGATGATGGTTTGTGGTTCTCAGAGAATAATCCCATATCTTCAGTATCACCGTGCCCTGAGGTCTTGTTAGGAATTCAAATTCTAGGCCCCACTGTAAACTTCCTCAATTAGAGAGGCAATGGTGGGCCCAGAACCAGTTTTTAGGACCTCTTCTCCTCTGCAGGACTCTGCTATATGCTCAAGTTTGAGACCACCCTTGTAGTGGTGGTACACATGAGGAGTGTTTCTAATTATTTGCTGAAAGAAGATAAGTTGATGAAGCCCTCACTGAAGGGATATGTTAAAGTGTCAGCACATATTTTTCTCAGGCTCTGTTTTCCTTGGAAATTGGACTAAGACACAATTCAACATGCAAAGTGAAGGAACTGTCTAACCCAGTGCTTGCCCACATCTACCCTCAGGGTGGAAAATTCATAAACAGCTGTGTGTGTGTGTGTGTGTGTGTTTTTAAACACCTAATGTTTACCTTATATTTATGCTTCTACCTTGTTTTTAAACTTATTTAAGGCAAAACATTAGATGCATGCAAACAATAAAAAGAAAACATGCTTACTTCTGAGGTGCCCATTAATTTGATCTGATACTATCTAGGTACTCTATTCACAGGACCTGGACAGTCTATCAAATCTCTTGATAACTGGATCTTGAGGAGCAAGAGTCAGTCTCTTCAGAGTGGAGTCTTGGCACCCTGACTCTGAATTTGCTCAGAAAGGAAGTAAACAAGTGATTGCTCCAAATCTCTCTGTTCCTGCCTCCCTCAAGTGACCAGCAATCCCCTGTAATCCAGGTGATTGCTTTACAGAAGGAGGAAAGAAAGGAAGGAGAGGGAAGAGTAAGACCAGGCAGAATTATCCTGGCCAATAGTAAGGTCCTCACTGCTCTGGAAACAGGAACATCAGATGACAAACAGTGCCGTGAGTAATAACAGACTGATAGGGCTTCCCTGGTAGCTCACATAGTAGAAAATCTGCCTGCAGTGCAGGAGACCCAGATTCATTCCCTGGTTCAGGAAGATCCCCTGGAGAAGGAAATGGCAATCCACTCCAGTGTTCTTGCCTGGAGAATACCATGGACAGAGGAGCCTAGCAAGCAACAGTTCATAGGGTCGCAAAGAGGAGGACATGACTGAAGCGACTTAGCACTCACAAGTCTCCTCCCATTCCACTGCTTTGAAATCTGCTTTTAGTCATGCCTCTGCAGCTCTTCACATAATCTCAGTTCCTATGCTGTCTTCCAGGTCTGAAACCATCTGCTCAGGAAGATAGACAGCGTCAGCCTCCCTGGACCTTGAACAACTTCCCTGGGCTGTGACTTCCTTGCACTTCTCCTCTCCTAAGATGTCTTTCCCACTTACATGGAGCTGGCAAAAGGAATCAGGTTCTTGGTACCTAAAAGGTTTCCAGAGAACGAGTCTTGGAACCCAAGAGTTGCCTTGCTAATTCTTGGTCCTTGGCACATCTACATGAATTTTAGAATCAGGATGGCAATCTACACTAAAAAAAAAACAAATATAGACCAATGGAACAAGCTACAGAGCCCAGAGATAAGCCCATACACATTTGGGTACCTTATTTTTGACAAAGGAGGAAAGAAAATACAATGGGGCAAAGATAGCCTCTTTAATAAGTGGTTCTGGGAAAACTGGACAACTATGTGCAAAAGAATAACTTAGAGGCAGTCTTCCTCTGTGAATTTATCTTTTATGGATTATATATATATATATATATATATATTTAGTTTTTGTGCCAGTATCATATTATCTTGATGACTGTAGCTTTGTAGTATAGCCTGAAGTCAGAAGGTTGATTCCTCCAGCTCCATTCTTCTTTCTGCTTTGGCTATTTGGGGTCTTTTGTGTTTCCATATGATTGTGAAATTTTTTGTTCTAGTTCTGTGAAAAATGCCATTGGTAATTTGATAGGGATCACATTGAATCTGTAGATCACATTTTGGTAGTACAGTCATTTTCGCAATATTGATTTTTCCTATCCAGGAACAGGGAATACTTCTCCATCTGTTTATGTCATCTTTGATATCTTTCATCAGTGTCTTATAATTTTCCATATACAGTTCTTTTGTCTCCTTAGGTAGGCTTATTCCAAGATATTTTATTCTTTTTGTTGCAATGGTGGATGGGATTGATTCCTTAATTTCTCTTTCTGATTTTTCATTGTTAGTATATAGAAATGCAAGTGATTTCTGTGTATTGACCTTGTAGCCTGTGACTTTGCTTAATTTGCTGATCAACTCTAATAATTTTTGTGTTAGTTTCTTTTGCATTTTCTAAGTATAGTATCATGTCATCTGCAAACAGTGAGAGTTTTACTTCTTTTTCAATCTGGATTCCTTTCATTTCTTTTTCTTCTCTGATTGCTGTAGCTAAGACTTCCAAAACTATGTTGAATGATAGTGGTGAGAGTGGACACCCTTGTCAACAGTAATCTCTCGATGGTCCAACAACCTGGTCATTTTTGCAGAATGTCCTATATATCCTGGCTCCTCCCTTACCTCTTCAGAGAAGTCCCTTAGAGATATTTGAGAGCCTGCATTCCAGGCTTAAGTCCTCAATTTTGTCTCTGAATAAAAAACTCTAAACTTTTAGGTTGTGCATTTTTCTTCAGACTCAGAAATCAGACAGTGGAATTCTCCCCTAGAACCTTGGAAATATCATGGTTCTGCCAACATATTGATTTAAGACTCTTGGCCTTCAGGACTGTGAGAAGATGCATTTCCATTTCTGTATGCTTACCAGGTTATTGTACTCTGTTGTAGCAGTCGTCAGAAACTGAGAGGTGCTAGAAGAATCAGAAGAGGGGAAATAAGAGTAACTGCTTAATGGGTAGAGAGTTTCCTTTTCAGGTACTGAAAATGTTCTGGCAAATATTCCAAACTTGCATTGCCAATAAAAATATTTGGAACTACATGAATATTGTGCAACACTGTGAATGTTAAAGCCAGGAAGTTGGTCATTTAGAGTGGCAAATGTTATGCTATATGAACTTTATCTCTAGTTTTGAATATTAAATTGGTAAACCCATCCATTGCACTATTGGTGGGAATGTAATGTAATTAATTATGTAATGTAATTAATGTAATGTAATTAATGAATGTAAGCCACTATGGAAGATGGTATGGAGATTCCTTAAAAAACTAGGAATAAAAGCACCATATGACCCAGCAATCTCACTCCTAGGCATATACCCTGAGGAAACCAAAATTGAAAGAGACACATGTATCCCATTGTTCATTGAAGCACTATTTACAATAGCTAGAACATAGAAGCAACCTAGATATCCATTGACAGATGAATGGATAAAGAAGTTGTGGTACATATACACGATGGAATATTACTCAGCCATAAAAAGCAACACAGTTGAGTCAGTTCTATTAAGGTGGGTAAGCCTAGAACTTATTATACAGAGTGAAGTAAGTCAGAAAGAGAAAGATAAATATCATATTCTAACACATATATATGGAATCTAGAAAAATAGTATTGAAGAATTTATTTACAGGGCAGCAATGGAGAAACAGACATAGAGAATAGACTTATGGGCATGGGGAGAGGGAAGGAGAGGGTGAGATGTATGGGAAGAGTAACATGGAAACTTACACTGTTTAACATTTATCTATGTTAAATAGATAAACTTACACTAAATAGATAGTCAATGGGAATTTGCTGTATGTCTCAGGAAACTCAAACAGGGGTTCTGTATCAACCTAGAGGGGTGGGATGAAGAGGGAGATGGGAAGGAGGTTCAAAAGGGAAGGGATATTAAAAAAACACAAGCCCATCCATCCACCCATCCTTCCATCAGTCCACCCATCCTTCCATCAGTCCATCCATCCATCTGTCAATCCATTCATCCTTCTGAAGTTTTGACTGAGATTGAATTGAATCCACAGAATGACTGATCATACTACATACTGGTCACTGCTGCTGCTGCTGCTAAGTCACTTCAGTCGTGTCTGACTCTGTGTGACCCCATAGACGGCAGCCCACCAGGCCCCGCCGTCCCTGGGATTCTCCAGGCAAGAACACTGGAGTGGGTTGCCATTTCCTTCTCCAATGCATGAAAGTGAAAGTGAAGTCACTCAGTTGTGTCTGACTCTTCCCGACCCCATGGACTGCAGCCTACCAGGCTCCTCTGCCCATGGGATTTTCTAGGCAAGAGTACTGGAGTGGGGTGCCATTGCCTTCTCCGATACTGGTCACTACACTACTACAATAGTGAAGTTCTAACATGTGAATAAATCTTTATGTAAGTCTTTTATGTCTTTTAAAATGTTTATTTATTTGTTATTTATATTTCATGTGAGTCTTCTTACATGTCAGCCTAATTTTTTGTAGATATATTTTCATAGCTTCATTATGCATATGTGAGGAAATAACATTGATTTTTTTTTCCTCTGCAAAAATAGCACAATAGACATCCATTCTCACTAAACGATCTAGTGTAGAGATCTTTCTATGTCAGCACATAGAAAACATTCTCATTCTTTCATGTCACACAATAGTCTACTCATATGGATACATCATCACATACCTAGCTAGTCTCCATGGATAGGTTTTGGGTTCTTTCCATCTATGGTAAATCTGTAATAAACAATTATGGACATATGCCACTTCACAAATGCACAGGTTTATTTGAGCAACAGCTCTGACTCCCCACTCTCCTTTAACCTGGTGTGTATGACCCCAACTTAATAGGGATCAGAAACTAAAAAAACAGAGTCTGGAAGAGGTTTCTCCTAATCAAGCCCCCTATTTTCTAGCTCATGGGTGTTGGGAAGTCCAGGGTACAAGCCTTTTAGTCTCTGCCTCACCCTAACTCCATTTCTACTAGTCCAAATTCAGTACCCATCAGCAGAGGTTGACCCCATGCACACACACTAACCAAGGTGGAAAGAAACCATTTTCAAGTTCTGTGGTCTTAGCTACTTCTGTCAACTAAAAAAACAAAAAACCGTAGAATCTAAAAGTTGAGAATTATCTTTTATTAAGGGCATTATTGAAGATTTCAGCTTGGGAAACAGCCTCTCAGATAGCTCTGAAGGACTGTTTTGAAGAGCGTTAGGGAAATTAAATGAATAGTCTTGCTTAACTTCAGAGACAAAGTGGAGTGGGCCTCTGACCTTGCTTCTAACCTGCTGGACACTGCCTTGACTAGGAGTGACTGGGAGTGACTGCCTGGTATGAGTGTAAGACTTGCAGCAGCAGAGATAAAATGGGGGAGGAATCTTGAGATTGTTGAGCCCCTGGAGGGGGCCCAACCTAGATAGCATATTAAAAAGCAGAGACAAAGGTCCATCTAGTCAAAGCTATGGTTTTTCCAATGGTCAAGTATGGATGTGAGAGTTAGACTATAAAGAAAGCTGAGTGCGGAAGAACTGATGCTTTTGAACTGTGGTGTTGGAGAAGACTCTTGAGAGTCCCTTGTACTGCACAGAGATCAAACCAGTCTATCCTAAAGGAAATCAGTCCTGAATATTCATTGGAAGGACTGATGCTAAAGCTGAAACTTCAATAGTTTGGCCACCTGATAGAACTGACTCATTTGAAAAGACCCTGATGCTGGGAAAGATTGAAGGCGGGAGGAGAAGGGGACAACAAAGAATGAGATGGTTGGATGGCATCACTGACACGATGGACATAAGTTTGAGCAAGCTCCGGGAGTCGGTGATAGACAGGGAAGCCTGGCGTTTTGCAGTCCGTGGGGTCACAAATAGTCGGACAAGACTGAGCGACGGAACTGAACTGAATTGGAAGGGGCCTGGCCAACCAAATCCCAGTCTTAACAACATTCCAAGTTTTACAAGGCAAAATAAACAGCATTAACAGGAAACCAGGCTTGCAATTTGGTCACAAATTGATGATGATATCAGTTCGCGTCCATCCTGGGATTATAAGCGGGAACTCTGAACCGCAATCTTTGAAATCTCACCCACAGAGCAGATGTGCTACCTGGGACATTTTCCCAATTGGGAGTCCAGATGTGCCGTAACACGGGACTTCCCAGCACTAATTAAGTCTGGATGTTGGTCAAAACCCAATTTAGGGATGTATCTCCTGCTCTATTTCTTTTTTCTTTTAGTGTTAGTATGTTGAAAGTAAGCTAGATAATTCTCTAATAAATATTTGTATTATTTATTTGCAAATAATGAGTGGTTTATTTTGTTAACAAATCTTTTGAACCTGAGATGAAAGTGAAAACTTTCGGCAAAACATTAGTTGGCGCTGTGAGTGGGATTTGTGAGACAATGCCACTCTTTAAGAAGCAAGAGATTAAGGTTGATGACGTTTTTATTCCTGGATGGAAAGATTCACCTTATTGCTCATTAGCTAATGAATGGGATGTATTCACTGAATTGTGTGAGAATTGGAAACTTAAAGCAGGCCAAAACTTTAGAAGCTATTGAATGTTTGCGGCTTGTGCTGATTGAGAAAGGTTAAGAATGACTGAGCAAGGTTAAGAATGTGCCATGCTAGGTGAGAGGTTGGATCTTCCTCTCCTTACTGGAAGGCACATGAATTTAACTTGAAATTGTCTGAAAAGAAGTTACAGTTGGAAAAAAGAATTATGCTATTTGTGAGGATGATTGTTCATGTTACAATGCCAAAATTATATTTTAGTTGATCATATCGTCACTTTTTAAGTCGGCTCTCCCTTGAGATAGCCCACAGCTCTAACAGTGTCCCCCATCCCCCTTTCTTTCTCCTTTCTTTGTCCTGTTGCTGCCTTACACCACTCCGCCCCCTCCCCACACCCCATCCTCGCCCCCCCGCCCCGCCCCCAACCCCACCCCGGGCCCCATCTGCCACTGTCTCCCTCTCCATCAGCTAATCCCCTTCTATCTTTCCCTATCTCTCAGTAGGGGCAAGGGAACCCCAACTTCCTCCACTCCTTCTCCTCTAGCAAGCTTTTTTTTTTTCCCTGCCCCTGTTACCAGAGTCAATTTGAACACTATTTGGTCTATATTTTAGCTGTAAAACTATGAAACACAGGAGAAAGGAAAAATGACTTTTATGACACAGGATGGCCATGATATTCTTTAGACTCTGGAGAAAACTGGTTAAAATGATTTTTTTTTCCTTCGAAACTGCAAAACCAGTTCTTTTTGCATATGCAATTTAAAACAGCTAGCTTTTTACAAAGGCCTGCCTAGATAAAAACTTGAAGCCAACCTTTGCCTGGGCTTTCCAGATGGTGCTAGTGGCAGAGAATCTGTCTGCCAACGCAGGAGATCCAAGAGACACGGGTTTAATCCCTGAGTTGGGAGGATCTCCTGGAAGATCCCATGAACAGAGGAAACTGGTGGGCTACAGTCCACGGGGTCACATAGACTTGGAGACAACTGAAGTGATTTAGCACAGCATGCAACCTTTGTCACGTCCTTGAAATACAGAGCCCAGTTTGCCAGAGCAAATTAGAATTTCAAGCCAAGGTTAAAAAAAAAGAGAGAAAAGAGTCAAAGAGACATTTTAAATTTCAAGTGGAAAACTATGAGATCTTTGTCTGTCTGGATTTATCTATGTCTCAGTATGTGTCTTTGTTTTTGGATAATATGGGGTTGATTTCTAAATGAGCTCTAATTCAATTGGCTTAAAGAATAGTTAAGTGCTTACAAATCAATTACAAGAGAAATTAACCTAAATGAATTTCAGGTTCACGTGAACTGGGAAATATTCAATATTAAATATCTAGTATTAATGTTTATTTGCTGATCTAATTGTTAGGTAGTTAGAATAGGAAACAGGAGTCCAGAATGGTGGTGGCTTAAAGACAAGGAAGGGAAAAGCCCTCGAAAATAGAACAAAGGAAGGTCCTTGGACCTGAGTGAGCACCTCAGGCAGAACAAACAACACTCCTGGCTAGTCCAATTTACATAGGGCAGGCCCAGGGGGAGAAAAAAACCTATAAAAAGAAGAGCCAAAGGGCTGGGGCTCTCACGCTCGCGTGTGCACGCGGTCTCAGGCTCTCTTCTCTTCGCATCTTTGGGTCGACATGTCCTCACGCCTCGAGGATGGATTTTCCTGCTATTATCTAAATAAAATAGAGCTGTAACACGGAGCTGTAACACTGATTTGTCTAAGAGCTATAAAACAGTCCTTTTGAGACCTGAGAGCTATAACATGGTCTGTCCAAGACCTGAGAGCTGTGACACGCCGAGGGCTTTAATGTCCGTCAGTCCAAATCTTTGTTGTGATGAGACAGAACTGAGGGGAATACACTCGCCTGACATATTAAGACATGTCTTGAGTCATCAACATTGTATAATACTTTTATTGTGCCTAGCTTTAAGCTAAATTTGTCAACAAGGAAAATAACTCGTGAAGAAAATTTTTCTTAAAAAAAGAGAAATATAAATGGGACAAGGGCTTTTAAATTAACTCTATTAAGAATAATTGTATTTTAGAATTGTCTGTCTAAATTAGTCTCTCCAGGTTGGGGTAACTTGAATTTCTAGAGTTATGCTAAACTAAGTGATGAAAATTTATTGAATAGCTAGGTCAACAAAATAAGATTTGAAGACATTAATTACTGAACACTAACTTCCTCTCACAGAGAAGCTAGAGAGATTTTGGACTATTAATGAATATGTTTGGTGCCATCCTGAGATGTTTTGTATATGAAAGCAAGTATTTTTAGAAATTATCACTGGTATTTATGTTCAACAATCTACAGTATGCTAATATAAAGGACAGTTAATGGTTGCTTAAGGAAAATAAGATGTGTTTTTAGAAAAGAAAAAACTACGAGAAATGAAATTACATTTTATTAAGAAAAAAAAGAAAGTAGGTCTGACTTACAGGTGGTTGTTTTAAAATGAACAAAATGATTTTTTTTTTAAAGAGATATTTTATTGAAAGTGGACTCCAAGAAAAGAGTTCTGTGCATAAAATAATTTTTCTTGAGATGTTGAACTGCCTTTGATAATGGATTTTAAATGTCTTTACCTCTGAAGTGATCTGTTATATGTTCACCTTTGAAATCTTTTGTTAACTGTGGCTAAGCAAATAACTGCTGTTTCACAATGACCTATATGATCCTATCTGACTGAGTGTTATAAACCCTGTTAATTTTTGGCAAAACTTCCTAAGATTAATGAAGTTCTTTTGACCTCTAGCTGACTTTGGGATGCTTCAGAGAGCCCTGAGATCTCCCATAGAGGTAATAAACTGCATGGGTTCATTTGACACATGAAAGTACATGGGAAGTACTGTTGAAGTAATGATAAATCTCAGGTTATACTGTATGGTTGATTTTACTAATATAGATATCCTAAATTCTGTGGAATTCATAAAGATCTGATATGTCCTGATAAAATATTGTCAATTTTAATTCTGGTTATCATATTAAAGTGTTACATGTCACAGCAATTACCAGGTTCCTTTGTCAATTGCAATATAATCAGATGTTAAACATACTTTCCATGGCTTTGCTCTGATGCCTTTAGAGGAATACTGCTAGTTTTCAAAATTTATGAAAAAGACTTTTCTAAGAGTAACCAGATAAACAAATTTTGTTATTAACAGTAACCTGGTAGCAGACTGGAATTTGGTTTTATCTCTCTGTTAAGAGGACAAAGTTTTCTTAGAATGCAGCTTTTGATAACAGATTGTGAATTTCTTTGAATTTAAGTGATTTATATTTGTTTTTTAAAATCTTTTGCTACTTTGGTGAAGTGAAGAAGTATTATTTTACAGGGACCTATGAAGATTATGGTACATTTAGATAAAGCTTCTCATGCTTCTACAAAATTAACCCCTGACTGTCCAACTATTGCTATCTTGATGTCCTTGACAGTGAGTGTCGCTCAGCCATGTCTGACTCTTTGTGACCCCATGGACTATACAGTCCATGGACTTCTCCAGGCTAGAATACTGGAGTGGGTAGCCTTTCCCTTCTCCAGGGGGATCTTCCTGACCCAGGGATTGAACCCAGGTCTCCCACATTGCAGGCAGATTCTTTACAAGCTCAGCCACCAGGGAAGCCCCTTGATGTTCTTAAAACATGGGAATAATCTCCTCCTAAATCGGGAGGTTTAAAATGAGTAAGCAATTAAATTGTAAATTGCTGAAGTTGTAAATTAAGCAGTCAGGGCTATGGGAAATTTGAGACATCTCCTTGACAAACCTCATTTTTATATATAGGTTTAAAGCCTTCCCTGGCTGCAGGGTTAATGCCCTCACAATGAAAAATGTTTATGTTTCACCTAACATCTAATTCTAATCTTGTTATTCACTTCTGAGATAGTTCCCTGTTGTTATGTTGTATTGTTTAGATTTTAATTAAGTTGTTAAAAGGATACTCTAACTTTGTTTCTAAAACTTGTATCAGTAGTTAATCTTTGGATAAAGATCAAATGCTCCATGATGTACAAACCAGGAGATTAACCCCTGGCTATAATCATTTAACTAAGTCAGATAACTTGTGGTATACTGGGCTATACCTAATGAAAGTTCTTGACTTAAATTCTGGCTTGTGACCCTACTGATAACTGCTAGTTATATTATTTTCTATGTTGCCTGTTTCAAAAAATTTCTGTCTCTTACATTACCAAGTAGGTGATTGAGCCACTGACAAAATGATATATATATATATATATATATATATATAGTTCCATATGAGATCAATGATTGATGATTGTAATAATGTAACTCTAGATATGGGAAGAAGCAACAAGAGGGAATATTTTCCTGGACCAAGAGACTAGCAAGACAGGAATGGTCTGGAGACTTTTGCTATTCACAGGGCCTGGTCCAGTAACAGCACACTGAGTGGCATACCAATGGAATCTTCACTAGACCTGGAAATAAGCCTTTCCAGCACCATGAGACATAATGGCCATGAAATTCCCCCAAAGCATGGTCAAATCAGTAGCTATAAAGGGGCCCTGCTGACTGGAAACTGGCACTTGTAGACTGCGCTTGCAAAGATGAAATCATGGCCACTACAACTGCTGAACTTCACAACCCCTTGAAAGGAATTCAGGGTGGATATCAGAAAAGCACTCATTCTGTGGAAAAAATGGACAAAGCAGGCCTTCAGACAGTCAGATTTTTCAAGTAATGATTTTTTCCTTTTTTTTTTAATGAGCCCAAATTTTTGAGCCTTCTCATACCTAGAACGGCTATCCACTCTAGTATTCTAGCCTGGAGAATTCCATGGACTGAGAGTCCATGGGGTCGCAAAGAGTCGGACAAGACTGAGTGACTTTCACTTCACTTTACTTCTCATACCTACAGAAACACTAACATCATGGGCCAGTGTCTGGTCCTGATTCTCCTCTCTAGCCTTTCTTCTAGGCACCTTGACAGCTCTTCTGCTTTTATGCACTTTTAACCCTCTTATAAGTTTGTTTCTTTGAGAATATAGCAAATGGATCTCCAAATGGTAACACAAAAATATCCCCTGCCCTACTGTTGGCCAATAGAAGCATAAAATCATATAATTTTGCAAAGGTGGTTAAATTATCTAGGCTTTGATAGCACCCATTTGCTGACAGACTGTGACAGGGCCATGGCAGGACTGCTGTATGGACCAACTGAAGTTTGAGAACTCTGCTTATTGGAACACTCCATCAATTATTGTGAATGGACTGTTTTCACTGAAACCTACAATATGTTCTACATCGTTACTTATAGAATGAATAAGACTCTGTTATTTTGCCTTGTTCCTATGTTCTTCAGCCTAAACAATCCTGGGGCCGACTGTTAGGGAAATTAAATGAATAGTCTTGTTTAGACTTCAGAGACAAAGAAGAGCAATCCATCCTGAGATTATAAGCAGGAACTCTAAACTGCAGTCTTTGAAGTCTCACCCATAGAGCAGATGCGCTGCCTGGGACATTTTTCCCAACTGGGACTCCAGATGTGCTGTGACACGGGACTTCCCAGTGCTGATTGAGTCTGGATGTTGGTCAAAACCCAATTTGGGGATGTATCTTCTGCTTTTTCTGTTTCTCTTTTCTTTTACTGTTAGTATGTTGAAAGTAAGCTAGATAATTTTTTAATAAATATTTGTATTATTTATTTGTATATAGCGAGTGGCTTATTTTGTTAACAAATCTTTTGAACTTGAGATGAAAGTGAAAATTTTCAGCAAAACAAAAAGGTAAGTGAGGAGTCAGGACATATAGGAGTTTTTGCAAACAAAAGCAAAGAAGCCCAGGTAGTCTGAACATGAAAAGATTACTTCTAATGAAAGAAAATCTGACATCTCAAGTTAATGAATTTAATGCTTTTCTAAGTATAGGAAGCTGCAAGTGCCTAGGCATATTGAATTACACCTTTGATATGCATCTTAACTTCTAGGGACAGCATCCTATTTATCTCCATCCCATCCACAGTTCCCCTAAGCGTGCACAGTCTGAATTGGCTGCAGAGGCTGATAACTTGGAAGCTACAACATTCTTCATTTACCAAAATGACAGGTGACATTCTTGGTCTAAATTTCCCTCAGGAAATCAATGCTTGGATGGCTACTGGTCAGGAAAGAGCTGACCCAAGGTGCAGAGCACACTGAAAAGTGGCCTAGGACAAGCCTCCAGACATGAGGCTCCCTTATACAGAAGTGAGCATTTGTGTAGGCCATCACTGGGGAGATGCTGAGATATACCTGCCAGGCCTGTGGGAACCTCTCAGGAACCTGTGGTGGAGAGTGAGAGCAGAACAAGAGAAGAAAGAAGAGGGGGGCATCTGGGATGGCAGCACAGGGCAGGCAAGCACCTGGGGACACCTTCCCTCTCCAGACCTGCTACTCACCTTCCTGTCTAGACTGTTCCAGCACTTCACTGCTGTCCTTTTCAAGCCAGAAGTGATCAGAGTTGTGGGTAGAGGAAGAAATGACAGTTGGAATGAAGAAGTGAAGATGGATTGAGAAGTCAGTGGTCATGCTGGGGCATGCGCCCCTGAATGGATGAATACCTGCTCTCATCCTCACCCCCAGTTCTCTGTTCACTTTTTGTTTTCAGTATTACAGACATTTTCCCTCACATAAAGGATAAAAACAAATTCTCCAGAACCAAGTATAGTCAAGAGAAGAAGTTAAGTTCTATGAGTCCTCATATGTCAAACTGCTATATCAGAGCCAAAGTGTGTAATGGCTCAAAATGTGTGATGGTTCATTTCTTGCTTGGTTACTTGGCAAACTACCTGGCCAGCTGACCAAATCAGTACTCACATAAGTGAGTAAATTAACGAACTTGAATTACACTCTCTTTTTTCCCTTAAACTGTTAAGACCAATCCAGCAAGAAAACAGGTGAGGTGTTTACACCTCACTGATACAAAATTAAAAGGAGTAATCTGTCTGATAACAGATGACGCTTCATTAGTTTGACTTTGACTTTCACTGGACAGTGTGGTTCCAACCAGACCAATCCTGAATGATCTTGCCCAGACCTTGGCTCTGGGACTGGTTTTTACCCACTGAGGAATCCACTTGGGTTTGAACTGAAAACACTGACAGGGTGCAAGGGGCTTGATATTAGAAGTAGGTTTTTGCCTCTGCCCATCTTGTGGGGCTATCACAGAACATGCCTTTCCCAGCAGTCTCTCTCTCTGCTCATTTTTTGTCTCTCTGTCCTTATCTAGTCTCTCCCACTTCTGTCCTCTCATTTTGTTCCTTTTGGCAGTGGGATGCCAGAATTGTTTCATTTGAAAGGATCTGCAGGAGTGCATGTCTAAGTTAATTGTCACCTTTCCCTGGTCAAAGGGACTTTATTAAATCTTTGAGCAACAATCCCCTACCCACCCACCACTACCACCAACCCGAAAAAGCACACACTTAACATTTAACACACAACCTCAGAGTATCCCTATGTCTGCTGGAGCTACAGAACCCAGGAGACATGGTCTGAATCCATTTTCTCTCTTCTCACATGAGTGTGTGGACAAAGATCACCTGCCTTTTCAGTAAATGAAGGATGTTGGGGCCTTAAAGCCATCAGCCCCTGCAGCTATACCCTGAGGGGAATTCAGTATGGAGAAAAATGTGATACCATCATAGATGATTAAGATATATCTCAAAAAAATGATTTCAATAAGCCCAGACTCTTGGATCTGCCCTTACATAGAAAAACACCAAACTTATTAACCTCAGATGTCTGGCTTTTTTGTGTGATTACCAGTAATCTTTTGGTGTTCAACTATATGTTGTTGTTGTTTTTTTTCCTAGCAAAATCTCTTATATATCCTGGCCCCCTCCTTACATTTTTGGAACTGTTCCTCAGAGCTATTGGAGAGATTGTATCTTGGCTATTGATCCTCACTGAGGTCACTGAATAAAATATAATTCTCAACTTTTAGTTTCTGCAATATGTTTTAGTCAGTAAGGCAAATATCCTAAATTCTAACCTTGGAATTTCTAGGGACAAGAATGTTGTCCTGTGTAAGCTAAAAATAGCATATGAGTAAATAACAAGAAAATACAGTGTTCTTCTACTACAAAGATTATTAGAAAATAGAAAGCATAAGTGGACTCCAGAGGTCATTCTACAAGAAAGAATAAGGTAAGAATTAACCTCTGGCAGGTGTGGGGAGGCGGTTACAGACAGAAAGGGGACTGAGCGGGCCTTATATAGATGTTGAATCCAAAAACTAGTTCTCAAAATATGTTTATGTCCATTATGAAAATTTAATTGTGCACCAGGCATTAACCAATACCAAGGATTACTTCTGATTTTGTCTGATGTGCCAAGGTCATGACATTCTGTAAGAAAATGCCCCTGGTTTTTAGAAATTCCTTCCTGAATTACGTTGGAGCAGAATAACAAGTTGTCTAGGATTTGATTTGGGATTGTATTCTGCAAAGAAATGGACAGAGACACAGGAAACGTGGTATTAACTGTTATGTAACCAGGGAGGCCTGGCGTGCTGCAATTCATGGGGTCGCAAAGAGTTGGACACGACTGAGCGACTGAACTGAACTGAACCTGGTTGATGGGTATAAGGAGAGGTCATTATATTCTTTCTACTTCAGTGCCTGTTTGAAATGTTTCTAAAATGTTTCTAAAAAGCTTTTAACAGCCTTTTTTTTTCTTTAGGAAAGCAGGCCTAGGGCAAATGCACAAGTGATTTTTCATTTCAAGTTATAATAAGTTGCTATTCTTCTGCCTCAACTGCTTATAGCTACTCTAAAAATACAGTTAATCTTCTTCAAGAAGTTTGATCTTCATCCCTTCCCCTGCCAGTCTTGTATTTGTCCCACAGTCCCCAGGGTCCCTGTACCCAGTAGGTCAGGCTTCAGACCTGGCACATGGCTGGGAAGTGAGGGTAACCCAGTTTCCTCTTAGATGACCCAGTATCTTGTCCATTAAGATAAGGAACCTGTGGGGCAGTAATTTTTGGTACAGTGAGATCAAATCTGCATGTGATCTGCACAGCTCTCTGAGAAGGATTTTAGTCTTGGTCTCTTTCTTCATTAGCTAAAGCAATTTCCATATGCAATATAATAATGTAGTAAATAGTCCTTGCAGTCACAACTTTCATCTTAGGCAGTTGCTCTTACAGTTATTACTGTAGTCACTTACATTCCACAGCATTCCCTCATATCAATAAAGAATGAGTTCTGAACTAGGGGGTGGTAAATCCAACCTTGTGTTTGTGTAGGCAACATTGTTCTATTTAATTTACTAGAGAGTAGGTTCTTGTCTCATTGCAGAAAGAATTCAGAGACAAGACACGGAGTCCAAGAAAGCAAACTGAGGATTTATTAAGTGACAGTACACTCTCAGAAAGGGAGAGTGGGCAGGATCATGTGAGTGACTGCCCTGAGTTCCTTTGGCAAACTGGTTAAAAATGTTTGGGCAGAATATCCATTGAGGATGGAAGGGTATTTTCTGATTTTTATCCCAGTTCCACTTTCCCAAGGGGAGGAGGGATTTTTGTTCTTGTTTGTTTGTTTTGTTTTTTTTTTCCAGTTTGTCTTCATTTTAAAATACTTATTTACTATCAATTGATTGATGATTGCTTTATAATATTTATCTGATCTTGGTTAGATGTATCAAGGCATTGATGCATGATGGGAACTTCTTATCTGTAAGCCTAATTATATTGTAATGAGAGCATAATGAAGGAAAACTTACCTTCTGACACCAGAGATTCCCACCTTTCTTCACCTTTCTTTGTCTGCCTCTAGGATCCTTGTCACCCAAGATATATGGTTTCTATCAATCTGGAGGTTACTGTTTTGTCTGCCCAAGACTCCCTGTCATTCACAAGATGTATGATTTCCTGCCACCTGATCAATGAACCGTTATTCTCTGCTCATATCTAGCTATCTTCCTGCTCTTACATTTAGAAAGCACTTCCTTACACACCTGCCACTTTCCCTACAGCAGCTGCTGTCCCTGTTGCACCCAGAGTTCAAAGCAGAAACCAGCTAGAAGCAGACTCTTAACAACACAAGCAAGGGGGGGTGCTGATTTTCCTGCTTTTGCCTCACTTACACCATCTGGAAGACATGACAGAATGACCAGGGAGGCCCAGTGGAAACAAGGGGTCTTATATAAACAAGAGTACTGCCTTCTCTACTCCATCCTGGGCTCCAGACTCCTGGGAATCAAGACCTTGTTACCTAGCATCTTACTCTCAAGGACTTGGGAGCAGTTTTTTCCATGAGCCAAACTGGTAGCAACAGGTAAAATTTTATATGGCTGCAGAACTAGCAGAGCCAGAGAAACTGCTTAGACTCCTTAGTCTGCTACCAGACAAAAAATGAGGGAAATGCTGAACTGGGCAGGCACTCACCCATGGGAAAACTTGCAGAAGTCAAGCTCATCCTTGGAGTGAAAAGAAAAATGCCAGTCTGACTGCAGCAGGGACAGTAAAAGAAACTTTCCCTGTGCTGCCCTTCCCCAAGGAAATATTGAGTAACACTGATTTATCCGGTGGAGGTGACCACTCCTTGTAGGAAAAGAAAATTGTTGAGTAAGTGACAGTCACGGCTGGAAAGATTCAGTTTTTTCCACCAGCCTCTCAAGTAGTAAGGTGGGAGTTCTACAACTGATGGCATGGAGGATATTGGGAAAGAGACAGAAAAGAATTTAAAGGTTATTAAAAAGATTGTGCTCAACAGGAAAACATCCCATAAGCCTCTCAGGGCACCATCCCCAGGGATTTCCCTAGCAGGTGCACTGGTAACCCAGATGGGAATGAACACTAAGCCCAGAACTCCCATCTCTGCCACAGGCGCCTTGTGTGCACTCCCAAGTGTGTCTGGGAGAACAAGTTCTTATAAACATGGAGTGATGCCTGAAGAGAGAGCATGATGGTTGGCAAGAAAGACTATAATGCCACCTTGTGGAAAACAAAAGAGCAGTTTCCAATAACCAGCCTGGTATATTGTAAGAGCTAGTTCAGTTCAGTTCAGTCTCTCAGTTGTGTCCGACTCTGCGTCCGTGAGATAGCACTTCACACTGGTCAGAATGACCATCATCAAAAATCTACAAAGAATAAATGCTGGAGAAGATGTGAAGAAAAGGGAATCATCTTACATTGTTGGTGGGAATGTAAAAATTCCCGAAATTGATAACAGCCACCATGAAAAACGGTATAAAGATTTCTTTAAAAACTAGAAGTAGAACTTCCACGTGTGGGTGCGTGCTAAGTTGCATCAGTCATGTCCGACTCTGTGCGACCCAATGGACTATAGTCTGCCAGGCTCCTCTGTTCATGAGATTCTCCAGGCAAAAATACTGGAGTGGGTTGCTGTGTCCTTCTCCAGGGGATCTTCCCAACTGAGGGATCAAACCCACATCTCCTATGTTTCCTGTATTGGCAGGCAGGTTCTTCACCACTAGCACCACCTAGGCGTGACTCAACAGTCCCACTACTGAGCATATACCCTATGGAAACCATAATTTAAAAAGACTCTTGAACACCAATGTTCATTGCAGCACTATTTACAATACCTAGGATATGGAAAGAACCTAGATGTCCGTCGAAGATGAGTGCATAAAGAAAGGGAGGTACATATATACGATGGAATATTACTAAGCCATAAAAAGAAATACATTTGAGTCAGTTCTGATGAGGTAGAAGAATCTACAGTCTATTATACAGAGTGTAGTAAGTCAGAAATAGAAAAATATCATATATTAACACACATATATGAATTGTAGAAAGATGGTACTGATGAACATTTTCATAGGGCAGCAATGGAGATGATGACATAGAGGACAGACTTGCGGTCACAGGTGGGGAGAGGGTGGGATGAATGGAAAGAATAGCATGGAAATATTTCTTGAGTCCCTTGGACTGCAAGGAGATCCAACCAGTCAATCCTAAAGGAAATCAATCCTGAATATTCATTGAAAGGAAATCAATCCTGAATATTCATTGGAAGGAATGATGCTAAAGCTGAAACTCCAATACTCTGGCCACCTGATTGGAAGAATTGACTCTTTGGAGAAGACCCTAATGCTAGGAAAAGTTGAAGGAGGGAGGAGACAGGGATGATAGAGGATGAGATGGTTGGATGGCATCACTGACTCGATGGACATGAGTTTGAGTAAACTCTGGGAGTTGGTGATGGACAGGGAATACCGGCGTGCTGCAGTCCATGGGGTTGCAAAGAGTCGGACACGACTGAGCGACTGAACTGAATTGAACTGAACTGATATACATTACCATATGTAAAATAGATAGCCAGTGGGAATTTGCTGTATGAGTCAGGGAACTCAAACCAGGGCTCTGTGAGGAGTGGGATAGGTTGAAAGGTAGGAGGGAGGTTCAAGAGGGAGGGCACATAAGTATACCCATGGCTGAGTAATGTTGATGTATGACAGAAACCAATACAATATTGTAAAGTAACTATCATTCAATTAAATATAAATTAGTTAAAAATGCTAAATATATGTGGAACCACAGAGCAGCACAAATAGCCAAACCGATCAGGAAAAAGAAGAAAGAAACAAGAGGCATCATACTTCCTGGATTCAATGCTAGAGTAATTAAAACAGCAAGACACTGACTCCATAGTTCATTGGAACTGAGTAGAGTCCTCAGAATTAAACCCTAATATATGCTGAGTGAAGAACTCCCAAGGGGGATGGTATCTTCAACAAATGATGAGCAGAAAACTGGATAACTACATGCCGAAAAATAAAATTGTACTCTTGTGGCACTCACAAAAATTTAAATCAATATAGATCAAAGATTTGAATATTATCTGATACCATGAAACACCTAAAAGAAAATATGGAGGAAACCTCTTCCTCGGTGATTTTTAGAATGACACCTAAAGTAACACCAATGATAGAAAAAAATCAATAACTAGAATTAAATCAAACTAAAAAGCTTCTGCTCAGCAAAGAAATAATTAACAAAATGAAAAGTCACCATACATGGGTGAGATCAGAGTGGAAAAGGAGAAATATCCCAAATTGTTCTTATCCCATGAATACATCAAAACCACAAATCCATATATAAAAACCTGAGAATGGCCTGAAGATTTGTAGAACATCTATCTAAAATGAAGAATATAAGGAAAAGCACACTGAGATAGGTAGGAAAGACAAAAGCACAATTTAGTCAGGACCCCACCCTTGGTGCAGTGACCCACAAGCAGGAGTCTGTGTGTGTTGGTTGCTCACTGATCTGATCTGAGTGACCAGTGGTTGCACAGGGGCTGTCAGTTGTCTTGAATGTGTTAGTCACTCAGTCGTGTCCGATTCTTTGTGATCACATGAACCATAGCCCACCAGGCTCTTATGTCCATGAAGTTCTCCAGGCAAGAATACTGGAGTGGGTTGCCATTTCCTTCTCCACGGGATCTTCCCTACCCAGGGATCGAACCTAGATCTCACACATTTTAGGCAGATTCTTTACCATCTGAGCCACTTGGAAAGTGTCCAAATCAGGAGAGGCTATCACAAATATAAAACTCCTCCCTAACGAGTGAGGGGTTTAAGCCCCACACCAGGCATCCCAGTCCTGGGAGCATGACCCAGAGGATAAGTCTCCATAATGCCTGCTTTTAAGCCAGTAGGGCTTACACCGACGAGAGCTAGAGAACTGTTGGAACCCAGGATTCTGCTGTTAGAGTGCTTATGCACAAGCTAATTTACATCAAGTTCCAGAACAGATGCAGTAGCTTGAAAGCGTGTTTTGCTCCAGCTACACTGACAAGGCTACCCCAGCATGTCTCTGAGCCTGTGCCTATTGCAGCAACAGATACCCTAACAAGACAACTCCAGCTGTCTGGGCATGCCCAGGGACCTCTGCCACTTATACTCACTCTAGCCCTAGTCATGTGACCAAGGCAACCTCAGGCCAACCCAATGCACTCTGAAAAATCTGGCCTGCACTGGCTCAAACTACAATCATCCTACAAATGTGGTCTTGGCACAGTGCACCTTGAGACCAACCCCTCCATTTTCCTCACTTCAAGAACAACTGTCCTAAGAAACAAGCTCAGTTCTAGCACATTCCAGGAAAAACTGGCTTGTGCCTGCTCCAGCTGGATTCAGCCTGATGGGGAAAAAGCACATATCATCTACATATGGGATGTGGTTACACAAGGCCATGCCTTCAAGACTGGAGGAAGTAAATATTTTTCCAAATTCAAAGAAACAAACACAAAAAGTCAAACAAAATAAGGAGACAGAGAAATATGTTCAAACAAAAGAGTGAGACAGTGAAATGGGGATAAGTGACTTACCTAATAAAGGGATTAAGTAATGATCATAAAGATGCTCACTGAACTCAGGAGAAAATACAGGAACACAGTGAAAACTTCAACAGAATTAGAGCCAATCAGAGCTGAAGAGTACAATAATTGAAGTGAAAAATACATTGCAGAAAAACAACAGATTGGAAAATATGGAAGAATGCATAAGATATCTGACAGACAGAATAGTGGAAAATCTCCAATCACAACCACCACCAAAAAAAAAAAAAAAAAAAGAAATAACAACTAAAACATTAAGGATAATTTAGGAGACCTCCGGGAGAACATCAAAAATATCAGCATTTGCATTATAGGAAATCTAGAAAGAGAAGAGAGAAAGTGGCAGAAAATTTATTTGAAGAAATAATAGCTAAAATTTCCCCTAGTTTGGGAAGGGAACAGATACCTAGGTCCAAAAAACACAGAAGGTACCAAATAGGATGTACACAAAAAAATCCACAACAAGACATCCTAATTAAAGTGACAAATGTTAAAGATAAAGGAAGAATTTTAAAGGTAATCAGAGAAACACAACTAGTCCCATTTAAGGAAAAACTGATGAAGTTATAAGCCAGTATTTCAGCAAGAATCAGGTCAGAAGGGAACTGTATGCTGTATTTAAAGTTCTGAAAAGAAAAAATAAACACTTACCAGATTATTCAGCAAGGTTATCTTTCAGACTTGGAGGAGAGAAAAAGTGTTTCCCATAAAAGCAAAACTAAAGGAGTCTATCACCACTAACCAGGCCTTACCAGAAATGTTAAAGGGTCTTCTTTAAGTGGAAAAGAAAAGACAATAAATAGATATATAAAAATAGATTAAAGAAAAAATTTCATTGATTTAGACAAATATATAGTAAAAGCAGTGGACTGGGCCCTTAAAATGCTAGTGCAAAAGTTCAAAGATAAAAGAGTAAAAGCGACTATATCTACAACATATATAACTATATATATAACTATATCCTAAGTAAAAGGATGTAAAATATAACATCTATAAGATAAAATGTGGGGTAAGGGAGTAAAAATGTACTGTTTTTAGAATTTATTTGAACATAAGCAACTATCAGCTAAAATAAACTGGTATAAGCAACTATAATTATATATAAAATTATATATATATATAGAGAGAGAGAGAGTGAGAGAGAAAGAGAGACAAGCAGGGAGAGATAGAAAGAGAGACAGAGGAACAAAGAGAAAAAGATAGATAGATAGATATAAACCTCATAGTTTATAAATAGTAACCACAAACCAAAAATGAATAATAAAGACATTAAAAATTTTTTTTAAAAAGCAATCAAAACATAACACTAAATAAAATCACCAAACAACAAGAGAAATGACTAAAACAAGAAGAAAGAAACAGAGAAAAACTACAAAAACCATCACAAAACATTTTTTTAATTTATTTATTTTCTAATTGAAGGATAATTGCTCTACAGAATTTTGCTGTTTTCTGTCAAACCTCAACATGAATCAGCCATAGGTATACATATATCCCCTCTCTTTTGAACCTCCCTCCCATCCTCCTCCCCATCCTATCCCTCTAGATTAATACAGAGCTCCTGTTTGAGTTTCCTGAGCCATACAGCAAATTCCTGTTGGTTATCTATTTTACACACAGTAATGTTAAGTTTCCATGTTACTCTTTCCATACATCTCACCCTTTCCTCCTCTCTCCCCATGTCCATAAGTCTGTTTTCTATGTCTGTTTCTTCATTGTTGTCCTATAAATAAATTCTTCAGTACCATTTTTCTAGATTCCATATATATGTGTTAGAATATGATATTTATCTTTCTCTTTCTGATTTACTTCACTCTGTATAATAGGCTATAGGTTCATCCACCTCATTAGAACTGACTCAAATGCATTTATTTTTATGGCTGAGTAATATTCCAGTGTGTATATGTACCACAATTCTTTACCCATTCATCTGTCGACAGACATCTAGGTTGCTTCCATGTTCTAGCTATTGTAAATAGTGCTGCAATGAACAACGGGCTCCATGTGTCTCACAAAACACTTTTTGATGGCAATAAGTTCATATTTATCAATGATCACCTTAAATGTAAATTGAGGAAATGTTCCAAACATTTGAATGAATAAACAAGCAAAATCCATCTATATGCTGCTATGAGGCTCACATCAGATCTTAAATGCACACAAAGTGAAAGATGCAGACAGATAGTCCATAGAAATGGAAGTGAAAATAAAGCTAGAGTAGCAATATCATGTAAGACAAAATAAACATTAAAACTAAGAATGAAATAGAAGAAAAATGAGGACATTAAATAATGATAAAGGTTAATCCAAGAAGTGGATATAAAATTTGTAATAATGTGTGCGCCAACCTTAAGAGTACTTAAATATAGAAATAAAATATTAACAGGCAAAAAGGGAGAAACTGACAGTAATACAATGATAGTAGGGAACTTTAACACTCTATTTATACCACAGATCATCCAGATAGAATATCAAGAATGAAACACAGGCCAAAACAGACCAGATTGATTTTAAAGATACACACACACACGCACACACACGTATATATAAAATATTCCATCTGAGAACTTTAGTAAATTATTGCAGAACACACATTGTTTACAAGTACAAAAAAATTATTCCTCAGGAAAGATCACATTTTAGGTCACAAAACGAGTCTCAATAAATTTTTAAAAATTGAAATCATATGAAGCACTCTTTTTCTGACCATAACAGTATAAATGTAGAAATTAATTGACAAAAGAAAGCTTGGAAAAACATAAACACATGCATCATAAAGAACAACCAATGTCTTCATTTCTCAATGAAGAAATCAAAGAGGATATCCAAAAATACATTGAGACAAATAACAATGAAACATAATGTTCCTAAATACGTGGCATGTAGCAAAAGAAGTTCTAGGAGGGAAGTTCATAGTCATATTCTGGAGAAGAGAATGGCAATCCACTCCAGTATTTGCCTGGAGAATCCCATGGACAGAGGAGCCTGGTGGGCTACAGTCCGTGAGGTCACAGAGTTGGACATGACTGAACAACTAAGACTACCTGAAGAAACAAGAAAAGTCAGAAAAAAAACAATCAATCTTTGCACCTAAATAAACTAGGAGAATAAAACCCAACAAAGCCCAAACTTAGTAGAAGGAAGAAAATAATGAAGATCAGAGGAGAAATGAAACAGAGACCAAAAAAATGAGATCAGTGGAACTAAAAAAACTATAGTTCTTGGAAAAGATAAGGAAAATTAATAAACTTTTATCCAGACTCATCAAGGTAAAGAGAGGGACAAAGTAAATAACTTCAAATATAAAAAAGGGGAAAGTTACAAACTTCCTGTTGAACTATGAACTATCATAAAACTCTCTTACAAAAAACTATATGGCAACAAATTACACAAACTGGAAAAAAAGGGTAATTTTTGGAAACATATCATCTTGCAAGACTGAGTGAAATGAAACATGAATAGAACAATTATGAAATCTATGGAACATATGCCAAATCCTAGTACAGAGTCTTTTCATAATGTCCATAGGGGTTCTCTAGGCAAGAATACATGGAGTGAATTCCCATTTTCTTCTGAATTCTAATGTCAGAAAGTGAAAAGAAACTAAAGAGCCTCTTGATGAGGGTGAAAGACCAGAGTGAAAAAACTGGCTTGAAATTCAACATTCAAAAAACCAAGATCATGGCATAGATTCCATCACTTCACGGCAAATAGATGGGGAAAAAGTGGAAACAGTGACAGATTTTATTTTCTTGAGCTCCAAATTCACGGCAGATGGTGACAGCAGCCATGAAATTAAAAGATGCTTGCTCCTGGAAGGAAAGCTATGACAAACCTAGACAGCATATTAAAAAGCAGAGACATCATGGAGAGGGTGGGAAGATTTGGGAGAATGGCAATGAAACATGTAAAATATCATGTAGGAAACGAGTTGCCAGTCCAGGTTTGATACACGATGCTGGATGCTTGGGGCTGGTGCACTGGGACAGCCCAGAGGGATGGTAGGGGGAGGGAGGAGGGAGGAGGGTTCGGGATGGGGAACACATGAATACCTGTGGCAGATTCATTTTGATATTTGGCAAAACTAATACAATTATGTAAAGTTTAAAAATAAAATAAAATTAAAAAAAAAAAAGAATAAAGAATTCACAAAATGGAAAAAAAATAAAAAATAAAAAGCAGAGACATTACTTTGCCAACAAAGGTCCATCTAGTCAAAGCTATGGTTCTTCCAGTAGTCATGTGTGGATGTGAGAGTTAGACCTTAAGGAAGACTCAGCACTAAAACATTGGTGCTTTTGAATTGTGCTGGAAAACTCTTAAGAGTCTCTTGGACTGTAAGAAGATCAAACCATTCAGTCATGAAGGAAATCAACCCTGAATATTCACTGAAAGGAGTGTTGCTGAAGCTGAAGCTCCTGTACTTTGGCCACCTGATGGGAAGAGCTGACTCACTGGAAAACACCCTGATGCTGGGAAAGATTAAAGTTAAAAGGAGAAGTGGGAACAGAGGGTAAGATGGTTAGACAGCATCACTGACTCAACAGACATAAATTTGAGCAAACTCCAGAGGATAGTGGAGGACAGAGGAGCCTGGCATGCTGCATGCTGTCCATGGGGTCTCAAATAGTTGGACATGACTTAGCAACTGAACAACAACAAAATTATGATGTTATAAAATATGAGACATAGTAGTGAGAAAAATACATTGCCTGACAGGATTTTGAGTTTATTAGAATTTGTAGTATAAGATTTATGATGAAAACACTCCAGTGTTTTTGTTGTTGTTTTTGTTGTTCTGCTTATGCAGTTACACATTCTTTTCTTATGACTTTTCCCTGGGGAATGGGGCTGAGAATTAATATCTTCAAGTTATATGTATTCTTTCCAGCAAACATCGTGTGTTCACCTGCGCCATACATTAAATTCAATTGCCATGCAATGTGAAATTCATTTTACTTATTCATGGTTTCTGATGCAGATTTTATATATTACTTGCTTTGTCTACATTTCATAAAGGTCTATTTATAAACTAATCATAGTGGGTAACATTTTCCGTTAATAATATTGCCAGCTTTATTTTTCTTGTTACTAATCTATTATCACTTAAACAAATCTTTCTCATGTTGTCTCCTTCAATTTCCATTATTATTTTATGTTACTGATGTCCACTCATAGATCTTATAAAGATATTCACAGTATACAGTAAATCTGATGAGGAAAATAACTTTTACATTGATATAACAGTAAAACATTGCACAAAATGTTATTTTGTCATATAGAATACATACAAGACCTTCTGGAACTAACACCAAAAAATGATGTCTTTTTCATCATAGTGGACTGGATTGGAAGAAACTCCAGTACTTTGGCCACCTCATGCGAAGAGTTGACTCATTGGAAAAGACTCTGATGCTGGGAGGGATTGAGGGCAGGAAGAGAAGGGGACGACAGAGGATGAGATGGCTGGATGGCATCACTGACTCGATGGTTGTAAGTCTGGGTGAACTCCGGGAGTTGGTGATGGACAGGGAGGCCTGGCGTGCTGTGATTCACGGGGTCACAAATAGTTGGACACGACTGAGCAACTGAACTTAACTGAACTGAATCCTCCTATCACTTCATTGAGAAAATTTTGCCTCATCCCACAAGACACCTGAGTCTTGAGCACTCACATTAATGAACTTGCAAAACAGAAACTCACCAGGCTGAGTCAATGAAGTGAGTCCATGTATGTGATATGAGGCTCTCTAGATATAATTATAAGGAAAGGATGCCATCAGCCCATCTCCCTCCAAGCCCATAATTTTCATGCCATACGTAGAAACATGACATCTCTGGTCTTTGGATTATTAGCATAGGGATCCCCCAAAGGGGGCTTATCTCATTCCTAGAAAAAACAGAGTAGGACGAGCTGGTCCCAAATTGTTCCATGTGGGAGCTCATTTTCCTAGGTCTTTTGGCCTGATGACAAAAAACAGAAGTCAAACAATAACCCTCAATTCAGAATGAGTAAAGCTCAATGTCAGATTTTCCGTGTATCCTTGCTAGTTCCAGGAACTCCTGGTGTCTTGCACACATGGTCCCCAGTATTACTTAGTTTTCAGGGTCACACCTAGACTATAAGCAGCTTTGAATGATTTAGGAAAGTGACCCTTCAGCCACAACTCTGAGCCAGGGCACCAAACACAAAAAGCAGAATGCAAGATGCTTTTTATATTTTATCAATATATTTATTGACAATAGGAAGGTCAATTTCATTTCAAGCAGTACTGAAATTTGGGGTATGGACTGTCCTTCCAGAGATATTTTACTTGAAGTATCAGACTACTGTGGCAGCATATTTTGTCACTGTCATTCTTCAGTATTCTCTGTTTCATTTCACGGGAGAGTTTGGCAGTGATTTCAACTGCCAACTTTAGGGCACCCATTCTTCAGTAAATGTCAATTTTTCTTTGTTACTTTGACACCTACCAACCACATTGTTTTTATAACTAACTCTAAGTGAAAGTGAAAGTCACTCAGTCATGTCTGACTCTTTGTGATCCCATGGACTATATAAGTTCATGGAATTCTCTGGGCCAGAGTACTGGAGTTGGTATCCTTTCCCTTCTCAAGGGGATCTTCCCAACCCAGGATTTGAACCCAGGTCTCCAGCATTGAAGGCGAATTCTTTACCAGCTGAGCCATAAGGGAAGCCCAACTAACCTTAAACTTAACTTTAATTATGACTGTGACATTTGTGTTCCTCTTTGTTAAGCACCATTTGATTTTAAAGTGGTAAACATAATCCTCTAGCACTAGGAATATTAGCACAGATCATAAACTCTCAACCTGTTTGGGCTTAATATGATGTACATCTCACGTTTCATTTTGACCCTCTTCAAACCATTTATTTGGACTCATGAACATATATCTCACAAACTGAAGCAGTCTGGAACACACTTCTCCCTGCTGTTTTCAAACCATCATTAGCTACCATTGTAATAACATCATTGTGCATTCCATATGACTTTCTTTAGCCTCTTTTCTTTCTTGGAATTTTCCTTTCTTAAAATTTTTAAATTTATTTTTAATTAGAGATAATTGCTTTACAATGTTGTGTTGGCTTCTGCCATTTATCAACATGAATCAGCCATAGGTATGCATATGTCCCCTTACTCTCGAACCTCCCTCCCACATCCCACCCTATCCCATCCCTCTTGATTGTCACAGAGCACCAAGTTGAGCTCCCTGCTTCATATAGCAAATGGCCATTGGTTAACTATTTTATATATGGTAATGTATATGTTTCAATTCTACTCTCTCAATTTGTCCCACACTCTCCTTCCCCAACTAGGTCCATAAGTCTGTTCCCAATGTCTGCATCTCTACTGCTTCCCTGCAAATAGGTTCATCAGTATCATCTTTCTGGATTCCATGTGTACACAATAATATACAGTATTTGTTTTTTTATTTTGACTTACTTCACTCTGTATAACAGGCTCTAGGTTCATCCACCTCACTAGAACTGACTCAAATGCATTCCTTATTAAGGCTGAGTAATATTCCATTGTATGTAAGTACCACAAAGAAATATTTTAAATTTTATGTCAAAAACTTTCTGCCAAGTGCTCAGTGAAAAAAACTGTGAAGCAAGAATATTATACCCAGCACAATTGTATATGTAAAAAATACAATAAAGGTATCATTTGACTATTGATGATTTGCATTTCCACTTTGAAAAATGTCTATTCAGTTCTGCCTGTTTTAGAGTTGTTTTATTTTTTGATGTCGACTTGTATGATCTGTTTATATATGTTGGATATCAATCTCTTATCAGACATATCATTTGCAACCATTGTCTTTTATTCAGTAGGCTGCCTTTTTGTTTTGTTAGTGATAAATAGCTTAACACTGCTAATCATCAAAAGAATGCAAGTCAAAATCATAAGATATCACCTCAAACCAATTAGAATGGTTATCAGAAAAAGAACACAAGTAATAAATATTGGTAAGGACGTGGAGGAAATGAAACCCTCCTGTGCTGTTGCTGGGAACATAATATTTGTTCAGCCACTGTGGGAAACAGTGTAGAGTTTTTTCAAAAAACTAAAAATAAAATTCCCAATGACCCTGCAATTCCATTCATGAGTGTGTATATATATATATATATTTTAAAAAAAAACACTAATTCAAGAAGATGCATACACCCCAATGTTCATAACAGCATTATTTATAGTTGCCAAGATAAGGAAGCAACCTGTATCCATCAACAGATGAATGGATAAACTAGTGGTACATATAGATATATGCAATGAATACTACTAAGCCATAAAGAATAAAGTTTTGCCATTTGGAGAAACATGGGTGGACTTGGAGTGCATTATGTTGAGTGGAATGTTAGATAAACACAAATATTATATGATATCACTTATATGTAAAATCGAAAGTATACTAGAAACTAGTGAATATAAAAACAACAGAAAAAAGGAGCAGAGAACATATTAGTGGTTTTCAGTGGTGAGTAGGGAGGGACAATAAAAGGATGTGAGAGTGAGTGGTACAAATAATGGTACAAGAAGGCAATGGCACCCCACTCCAGTACTCTTGCCTGGAAAATCCCATGGACGGAGGAGCCTGGTGGGCTGCAGTCCATTGGGTCGCTAAGAGTCGGACACGACTGTTCGACTTCACTTTCACTTTTCACTTTCATGCATTGGAGAAGGAAATGGCAAGCCACTCCAGTGTTCTTGCCTTGAGAATCCCAGGGATGGGGGAGCCTGGTGGGTAGCCGTCTATGGGGTTGCACAGAGTCGGACACGACTGAAGTGACTTAGCAGCAGCAGCAGCAGGCTACAAGTATGTATTGTATGACACAAAGAATACAGTAATATTTTGTAATAACTGTAAATGGAGTATAACCTTTAAAAAATGTATAAAAATTCCAAAATATACAAAGAAGACATTCCAGATCAATAAACATTGAGACAATTTAAAACTAGAAGACCTATCTAAAAGAAAAACTAAAAAACGCTCTTTAGTCTAAAGACATACGCTACTTCAGGCTTTTAGCTGAAGATGGTGGAGTAGAAGAATGTGCGCTCATCTCCTCCTGCAAGAACACCAAAACTGCAACTAGAAGTTGAACAGCCATCAACAGAAGTATGTTGGAACCCACCAAAAAAAGATATTCCACATCCAAAGACAAAGAAGAAGCCTCAGAGAGATGGTAGTTCAGTTCAGTTCAGTCACTCAGTCATGTCTGACTCTGTGCAATCCCATGGACTGCAACATGCCAGGCTTCCCTGTCCATCACCAATTCCTGGAGCTTGCTCAAATACATGTCCATTGAGTGGGTGATGCCATCTAACCATCTCATCTTCTGTTATCCCCTTCTCCTGCCTTCAATCTTTCCCAGCATCAGGGTGTTTTCCAATCAGTCATTTCTTTGCATTGGGTGGCCAAAGTATTGGAGTTTCAGCTTCAGCATCATTCCTTCCAATGAATATTCAGGACTGATTTCCTTTAGGATCTACTGGTTTGATCATCTTGCAGTCCAAGGGACTCTCAAGAGTCTTCTCCAACACCACAATTAAAAAGCATCAGTTCTTCAGTGCTCAGATTTCCTTATTGTCCAACTCTCACATCCATACATGACTACTGCAAAAAACATAGCTTTTACTCTAGATGGACCTTTGTTGGCAAAGTAATGTCTCTGCTTTATAATATGCTGTCTAGGTTTGTCATAGCTTTTCTTCCAAGGAGCAAGTGTCTTTTAATTTCATGGCTGCAGTCACCATCTGTAGTGATTTGGGAGCCCAAGAAAACAAAGTCTGACACTGTTTCCATTGTTTCTCCATCTATTTGCCATGAAGTGATGGGACCATATGCCATGATCTTTGTTTCTGAATGTTGAGTTTTAAGCCAGCTTTTTCACTCTCCTTTTTCACTTTCATTAAGAGGCTCTTCACTTTCTCTTTGCTTTCTGCCGTAAGGGTGGTGTCATCTGCATATCTGAGGTTATGGATATTTCTCCTGGCAATCTTGATTCCAGCTTTTGCTTCATCCAGCCCAGCATTTCTCATGATGTACTCTTTATAGAAGTTAAATAAATCAGAGTGACAATATACAGCCTTGACTTACACCTTTCCCAGTTTGGAACCAGTCCATTGTTTCATGTCTGGTTCTAACTGTTGCTTCTTGACCTGCATACAGATTTCTCAGGAGGCAGTAACGTGGTCTGGTATTCCATCTTTTGAAGAATTTTCCACAGTTTGTTGTGATGCACACAGTCAAAGGCTTTGGCATAGTCAATAAAGCCTAAGTATATGTTTTTCTGGAACTGTCTTGTTTTTTCTATGATCTGATGGATGTTGGCAATTTGATCTCTGGTTCCTCTGCCCTTTCCAAATCCAGCTTAAATTGGTGGGACTATAAATTGTTGCATCCACTATGGAAAGCAGTCTGGATTTTTCATTCAAAACTAAAAGTAGAGCTATCATGTGATCCTGAGTATATATCTGCTAAAAATGAAAATTCTAATTTGAAAAGACACAAGCACTTCAATATTTATAGCAGCACTATTTACAAATGCCAAGACATGAAAATAGCCAAAGTGCCCAATCAATCAACCGATGATTGGCTTAAGAAGTTGTGTTATCCATATGCAATAAAATATTGCTGAGCTGTAAAAAAATAATAAAATATTGCCAATTGCAGAAACATGGATGGACCTAGAGAATATTATACTTAGTGAAGTATATCAGGCAGAGAAAGAAAAATACTATATGATATCACTTATGTGTGGAATCTAAAAAATAATACAAATGAATCTATATACAGAGCAGAAACAGACTCATGAAGGTAGAAAACAAGCTTAGATTTTGTAATGTATTTCAATCACAAAGTTTTATTATGATTCATATGGCCTGATATCAAGGACTATTTTCATAGACATAGAAAACTAAATAAAATCTTTTCTGCATCTAGAAAATCTTGTCTTGGGCCTTATTACTGGGACTCACAATTCTAACCTGACTTTATCCTCTTTTGTCATGTGAAATGTGGGATTGCCTCACATGACACAATGTTAGAGAGAGCCTTGCCCGAATGCTCTTTACAGCCCATGTTCTCAGTAGCAGCTGGTCCGCTTTCCTGCTTGTAGTCTATGTTCTAAGCAATAGAGAGTCTATAGTCTATGTCCTAAGCAATAGAGGCATCACCCACTCTAATCTTAGTTAGCAATCTGGGTTTGCATGTGTTTCCACATGCAGTCATGGATCTCCTCTTGGGAGTTCAATGCAACATCTCTCTAATATTTATATAATCAACTGTGAAATGTTGCTAACTTTTATTGGTTACTTCAGCCTCATTCGTAGTTCAATGTGTTTCATTTTTTTTTCAATGTGTTTCATTTTTTGATGAAACTTGCAATTGCTTTACATAAGTTTCTTCAAAAATACTCCAATTTTTTAACTCTGTGCATCAAAGTTGACTTATTTACACATTTTTTATGGATAAATGACAGCGCTTTATAAGAGCTTAAAAGTATCCCACACGGGGGAAAAAAAAAAACAACAGGTGTGAATATGGACTGATTCCAGAGTCTGGGAAATATTTGGCATAGGCAGAGGGTACCTCCTCTAAATAGCTGATGGGTAGGTGTAGCCTTCTGATACTCTTATTTCTACTTTTTATCTTGAGTTACAAATGCACTCAATGAATGAAGAATCCAAAGCTTGTCCAAGAAAAGCTTCTATCCAAGATAGGCAGAGAGAATAGAGACAACATATTGCGTTTTCTAGGGTATTTAGGGCTTCCTTGGTGGCTCAGATGGTAAAGAATCTTCTTGCAATGTGAGAGATCCAGGTTCAATCCCTGGGTCAGGAAGATCCCCTGGAGAAGGGACTATCTAGCCACTCCAGTATTCTTGCCTGGAGAGTTTCGTGGACAGAGGCTACAGCCTATGGGGTCGCAAAGAGTCAGGTATTTAACCGAAAAAAAATTATCTTTTTATTGTCCTTGATAAAATCAATTCTTTTTTTACATCAGTCACATATGTCTTTCACAGGAACTTTGTACTTCTAACAACGGAAATTAACAAGACTTGAATTACCAATAATGCCAAATAAAGCTGAGGCTTAAGGACACTTAAAAATGTCTAAATATTTGATGTTTAAGAAGAGAAGATTGGAAATTTGTCTGTGCTTATGAGCTGATTTGATTAATAGCAATTGGATTGATCTATTTTGAAAACAAGCTATTAGAAACTGAGAAAAAGCTCCTTATGAACTATTTATTATTGAATTAATATTGTTAATTGAATTCAATAATGTGGTTGGTGTATGGGGTTACAGCAAAGTTCCTTATGCTTGAAAATGCCACTGAGATGCTCTTGAAGTCTTTGTTTTTGACCCTCTGGATAACTGTTTTCCACCTTGATATGTATGTGGTCCATTTAAAGACTGGATGCTTCCTCAGGACCTTCTGAAAAGCCCCCAAAACATCTTTGTTTCTCAAGCTATAGATGAATGGATTGAGCATGGGTGTGAGCACAGTGCAAAATACAGACACAGCCTGCTCCTGATCAGGGGTATGAGAAGAACCAGGTGTCATGTACATATAAACACATGGTCCTAGATAAAAGCTTACCACTGTAAGATGGGAGAAGCAGATGGCCAAGGCTTTGCTCCTGCCTTGGGGGGATTTCATATGAAGGACAGTGTGGAAGATGAGCATGTAGGAAGCCATAATAAATCCAAAAGGGATGATGATGAAACAAATGCCCATCACGAAGACCACCACTTCATAGATGGAAGTGTCTTTGCATGAGATCTTCATGATTGCTGGCATCTCACAGAAGAAATGGTGGATTTCTCTGGATCCACAGATAGGCAGGCTCATAGTATAGAATGTGTGGGCTGTGGAAGCTAAAATTCCCCCAGTCCAAGACACTATGACCATTTTCAGACAGACCCCATGGTTTATAATGACTGCGTATCTCAAGGGGTTACAGACAGCCACATATCGGTCATAGGCCATGAGAGTCAAGAGGATACATTCAGCACCCCCAAGAGTAAAAAAGAAAAATACCTGGGTTCCACAGGCTGCCCGAGTGATGTCTTTCCTTCCAGAGAAAAAGTTTACCATCATCTTTGGAACAGTGCTGCTGATGAGGGCCAGGTCTATGAGAGAAAGCTGACTAAGCAGAAAGTACATTGGAGTGTGGAGGCTCAAGTCCATCCATATCAGGAGGAGCAGGAAGAAGTTTCCTGTTACTGCAGCAAGATAAATTAAGATGATAATGTAGATAAGAATACTGACATAGTTCATATTGGGGAAGAGTCCTGAGAGAATAAAATCTGCTGTTAATGTCTCATTTTCTTCTTCCATGGTTGACTGATCTGGTTGAGCTATAAGAAGAAGGAAAGGGAAACAGAAGTAAAATAAAATAAAAGCTTTTGAAAATATTTTTATTGGTCAGGTATTACTGTAATAATATGAGGTAAAAAGTAACTCCACAAATTTCAGTGGCTTATGATAGTAAACATGTGTTTTCTTGCTCCCATGTTTGTAAGTCAGGTGGAGGCATTTTGCTTTAGGATGCCCGTCAAGTACAGATATACTCCACCATAAGTCTCTCACTCTGGGGCTTGCTCTTCTCAAAGAAGATGGCAGGAGCCAAAAAGGGACAAGCAAATTACCTGATTTCCCCTAAGTGAGTGAAGTGAAGTTGCTCAGTAGTGTCTGACTCTTTGTTACCCCATGGACTGTAGCCTACCAGGCTCCTCCATCCATGGGATTTTTCAGGCAAGAGTACTGGAGTGGGTTGCCATTTCCTTCTCCAGGGGATCTTCCTGACCCAGGGATCAAACCTGGGTCTTGGATGGAACCTGGGTCTCCCGTGTTGCAGGCAGATGGCTTTACCCTCTAAGTCACCAGGGATTTCCCCTAAGGGCAGAAGTTAAAGCTGACTCTATTACTTTCTACCATGTTCCACTGACTAAAGTAAGTCACAAGCAGAAACCCAACATCAATATGATGGGGAAGTAAGCTCCACCGACAGCAAAATCTAAAATGATGAGGCATGAAGAGAGAATTAGAAACAATTAATATGACCTATTACATTTCTCAGAATTCCTGCCTCTATCATTCTCAATTTTATGATCTTAATGCTGGGTATTCAGATATTTCATAATTTCTTAGTATCCTATTTAATACGCTCTACTAAGACTCAGTAATAAAGATCTATGGGTTTCCTATGATCACAAACTATTTTCACTATAAAGAATGCCTTGAGGTCATATGTAGCAATTTCTTACATTCATGACTAGACATGCAATAGGTAAATACATAAATTTTTTCTTAGCTCTCCTCTACCTGTGGATCTAGTTACATATATTTATGGAAGAAACCATAGATAAATATGAAATAGAGTATGTCAAAATGAAACTGTTGTCTTGTACTTGAATCTAGGGGGTCATTTTCTAAAACAATATACATTAGCCAAGAAATCAACCAATATAGTCAAAGCTGTGTTCTCCTTTATATTTTTTCATAGAAACTTATATAAACCACATCAAGATAAATTCAGAAATAATAATGAAATTAGATTTCATAAACTCTAAATGAGAAATAAGATTGTGCCTACATTCAAGAGGGAGGATGTTCCTCTCTACAAGTTTATGGAAATAGAAATGGAGAATTTTCTACTCTAAGTAGCTTGAAACAGATTAGAAGCAACTAAGCATGAACTTTAACTTTTATGTCTGTATCACTAGTTACTCAGGTTGTATGTAGGCAGTAAGAAAACTTCAATCTACAAGGGACAAATTTCAAAGGGAAAGCTCTGATTGGGATACGAAAAGCTCTAAGATTTCCCATTTTCCCAACCAATACCACCAAGTACTTCCTGGTGGCAACTGTGATTATGTGTAAATTTCATTTTCATTTTACCACTGAAAATGAAGGTAACACTGACAATTTACTCTTAATGTTGTTTCATTGATGTTTACTAGATTTACTTACTCCTGGGACCCAATAATTGCATTTTCCCATCAGCTGACTACTAAATTTCTAGACAGAAGTTATGGAAAACTCTTACGAACAGTGAGACAAGGAGGTGAAAGTTGAAGAATCAGATGCAAGAGGTGATTTAGTTTAATAAAAATGTTCCTAATGTTTGTTCCATATCCTTAAGTTGCACCCAGTTAATTGAACAAAATATTCCCCTCTGGTTGTTCAAGATGCTACAAAGGACTCTATTAAGTGGAAATACTCCCTTGAAGAGAGGCAAAACAGTAGGTAGAATTATTGGAAGCCAGGCCAGTCTCTTCATTTTACCTTTACTTGTGTACCCACACACACTGGGTTTTCCTCAACACAACATGCTTCCCCCAAAGAAGTGATGCTCCTGGTTACTTCCCCAAGAAGGCTTGTTGTGGGAGACTGGAGCATTTTGTTTTCCATGTACAAGCAATATTTCTGAGATCATATAGACAATTACACATACATTTGATAAAAGTAAGTACTCCAGAGGATCCTTGAGAAAAGTAGGAAACCACAGAGGAAGGGAGTCCCTAGATACCCATTAAACAATTTGTTTTTCTCTATTGCCTTGCATTTTGCTTAAAACAAGACTCTATGTGGGAGGGTGGGCAGGGTAAATCACTTTGTTTATCTGGTATTTTATTATCCTGGGTTGCTTAAATACGTCCCTCATTTTGGCTTCTTATGGAGCCTCATTTATTTGGGTGATTTTCTGACTCATCAACAAGTATGTTCTGTTAAATCTTTATTGAATTGACCTGAACATAGTAAATTTTACCTTTTCCAGTAGCAGCCACATACAGAAGGGATATTTCTCTCACACAGATTCAAAAGGCATTGTCCCTCAGGACAAACATAGCTATTCATCATCATGAAAACTGGCCATCTTGGTTTTCAAATAATTTCTTTCCTAATGGCTTTCCACAAGTGAAATTTAAGTATATTAAAAGAAATAAAGTTTTTTTTTTTTTTTTTTAATATTCACTTGCAAGACCAGGGAATTCCCTGGTGACCCAGTGGCTAAGACTCCATACTCCCTATGCAGGGGGCTCAGGTTCAATCCTTTTTCAGGAACTAGATCCCACACGTCACAACCAAGAGTTCACATGCTGCAACTAAAGATACTGCATGCTGCAACTAAGACCCAATCCAACCAAATAAATAAATAAATAAAAATTTTGAAAATACTCAGTTATATAGAACAACAATGACAAAAATCTCAAAATTTGTATGCAGACACAAAAGACCTGAGTGGCCAAAGCAATCTTGACAGAGAAAAACAGAGCTGGAGGGATCAGGCTCACTGATTTCCAACAATACTACAAAGCTACAGTCATCAAAACAGCATGGTGCTGGCACAAAAACAGAAATATAGATCAATGGAACATAACAAAAAACCCATAAATAAACCCATGAACCTATGGTCAGTTAATCTATGACAAAGACTACACAAGACAAGACTACACAATATTGGAAACATCATCCCTTCAACAAATGGTGCTGGGAAAACTGGACAGTTTTACATGCAAAAAAATGAAATCAGATCATTTTTTAACACCATACACAAAAATAAGCTCATTATAGATTAAAGGCCTAAATATAAGGCCAAACACTATAAAACTTCCAGAAGAAAACACCAGCATAACACTCTCTGACAAATCACAGCAGTATCTTTTTCAATCTGTCTTCCAGAATAATGGAAATAAAAACAAAAATAAATAAATGGGACCTACTTAAACTCAAAAGTTTTTGCACAGCAAAGGAAACAATAAACAAAATGAAAAGACAACCTACAGATTGGGAGAAAATATGTGCAAATGATGTGACTAACAAGGAATTACTCTCTAAAATTTACAAACTGCTCATGATGCTTAACAGCATACAAACAAACTACCTAATCAAAAAATGGACAGGGGGCAGAATCAAGATGGCAATGAGGGAAGACACAGAGTCTGTGTCTCCTCAGGCCTAGGATACTTAGCAGGTGCTGGTGGGGGGCCTCTGGCAGACAGGCTGCAGGAAAAGCCCAGGGGGAAACCTGGTACTGGGTAGGAGGGAATGGGGGAGGCTGAAGTTGGGGGACCAGCAGCTGAGGGGCTGCTGGGGGAAGGGGAGAGATTTGGGCTCAAAAAACTGTTTGGGTGCAGGAGTGGTTTTGGTTCCCTGGGTGCTGGTAGAAACACTTTGGCACAGCCAAAAGGGAGGAATCTCCTGGGATTGGAGGATCCAATGAGGGAAGCCTCTGGGGCTCTCCATCACTCAGCCAGGTTGACTGAGGGGCTGCTGGGGGAGGGGGAGTCATCTGGGTGTCTTTGGGTGCTAGGAGCAACATGATTGCTTGGCCAAGAGAGACCCCTGATGGGATCAGAGGATCCATCGAGGAATCCCTTGTGGTTCCCATTTCACTTGGTCCCAGGGAGCCTTCTGGGGACCCCTGGGCCTCTGAAGCCCCATCTACCTCCAGTTGAGCCCTCACCCCTTTGGGGCACTCTCTACTCTTCAGGGGCTCCTCTACCTGTGTGGGTCCTATGGACATGAGAAGGAGGGAGGAGGTTCCTGTGGAGAGAGGAAAAGGTGGGCCAGCTAGGGGAGGACCTTGCGGGATTCCAGGAACAGATAACTGACTGGTCTTCTCCCACCCGCTCAGCCCTGGGGAGCCTCCTAAGGTCCCCAGGCCACCTTCTCCACCCTTTGGAGCCAACTCCGTCCTCCAGGGCCCCCCTCTACCCTCCAGGCTGCCCTCTGCCTTCTAGTTTCCAACTCCCTCTGGGACCCCTTTTTCCTGGGGCCCCCATCCTCTTTCTAGGGACACCCATCTGGCCTCTGGACTGGGCCAGTTTCTCTTCTGCCCTCCAGGGCCCTCTTCTTCCTTTGAGGCCCTCTTCCTCCCTCCAGGCTGATCCCTCTGCTATCCAGGAGTCTCCCTCCATCCTCCAGGGTCACCCTCTATTCTCTGGTTCCCTCCTCCCTCCAGGGTCCCTCTGCTCTGTGGACCCCTTCACTGCTGCAAACTCCACTGCTGGAAACCTCAGGCCAAACAACTAGTGAGACAGGAGCAGAGACACACCCATCAAAAAAAAAAAAAGAAAGAAAGAAAGAAATGACAAAAAATAGATTACAGATGAAGAATCAAGGTGAAAAACTACAAGACCAAATAAATGAAGAGGGAATAGGCAACCTATCTGAAAAAGAAATTAGAGTAATGATAGTAAAGATGTTTAAAAATATTGAAAATAGAATAGAAAAAATTCAGGAAATATTTAACATATTTAACAAAAACATAAAAGAAATAAAAAGCAAACAGTGATGAACAACACAATCACTGAAATTAAAAATACTCTAGAAGGAATTGATAGCAGAATAACTGAAGCAGAAGAATGATTCCAGTGAACTGGAAGATAGAATGATGGAAATAACTGCTGAGGAGCAGAATAAAGAAAAAAGAATGAAAAGAGACAGTCTAAGAGACTGCTGGCACAATATTAATATTGAATATTAAATTAAATATTAAATCCCTAAGAAAAGGAAAAGTTATGAGAAAATATTTTAGGATATTATAGTCAAAAACTTCCCTAACATGGGAAAGGAAATAACCACCCAAGTCCAGGAAGTCCAGAAAGTCCTGTACAGAATAAATTTAAAGAGAAATGCACCAAGACACATATTAATCAAACTAATCAAAATTAAACACAAAGAAAAACTATTAAAAGCAGCAAAGGAAAAGCAAAAAATAACATACAAAGAATCCCTATGAGGGTAACAGCTGATTTTTCAGCAGAAATTCTGTAGATAAAAAGGGAGTGACAGGATATATTTAAAGTATGAAAGGGGGGGAAATATGTATATATTATATATATAGTCATATATATATTTTATATATATATATATATATAATATAGTCAAGATTACTCTATAGATGTTCAGATAAATTTGAATGGAAGAGTGAGTCTTAATTTTAAAGACCTCGAAGCAGTCAGAGCTCTGACTTGTACTCTGCTAAGGGAAGATTTTGGATTTTCTACTGATATTCCTCCAGAGAGACTGATTTCTACAGTTCCCTTGAGACTCAATTATATTCACTGGGTAGAAGATCTGATCGGTCATCAGAACTGTGACAAAAGTACCCTCCGAAGAGGAATTGACATAGGTACTGGGGCATCCTGCATCTGTCCTTTACTTGGAACAACCTTAAACGGCTGGTATTTCCTTGCAACAGAAGTAGATGATATGTGCTTCAACTACGCAAAGAAGAACGTGGAGCAGAATAACTTACCTGATCTTATAAAAGTGGTTAAAGTACCACAGAAGACACTCCTGATGGATGCTTTTAAAGAAGAATCTGAGATAATTTATGACTTTTGCATGTGCAACCCTCCCTTTTTTGCCAATTGTTTGGACGCCAAGGGAGTAAATTCTTGAAATCCTTGAAGACCCCCACCCAGTTCCATAAATACAGGAGGAATCACAGAGATCATGCCAGAAGGAAGTGAATTAGAGTTTGTTAAAAGGACCATCCATGACAGTTTACAGCTTAAAAAAAGATTAAGATGGTATAGTTGTGTGTTGGGAAAGAAATGCAGCCTGGCTCCTCTGAAGGAAGAACTTCGCATACAAGGGGTTCCTAAAGTCACCTATACTGAATTCTGCTAGGGTCGGACAATGAGATGGGCTTTGGCTTGGAGTTTTTATGATGACGTAACAGTACCATCACCACCCAGTAAGTGAAGAAAACTAGAAAAGCCAAGGAAGCCCATTACGTTTGTAGTCCTGGGGTCTGTGATGAAAGAATTAGCCCTCAAAGCATCATCTCTGGTCCCTGAGATAGTGGAAGGCATCGTGGTTGTGACAACACGGATTGAAAAAATCCTCACTGATCTAAAGGTCCAGCATAAATGAGTTCCCTGTGGAAAGGAGGAAATCAGCTTTTTCCTAATGGCCATAGAAAACTCCTGGATTCACTTAAGGAGGAAGAAAAGAGACTGAGTGAGACAACTGAGAGAAGTGCCCCTAGCTCCCAAGAATGTGATCGAAGCCTTGGAAGAGAAAAAGTCTCCCCCCAGAGTCTGGCAGTAGCCAGGATGTTGCCCAGGGCCCCCAGGAGAGTGACCTGGGGGGCCCTGCTCCACCGGAAGGTGAGTCTGCCACTGTGAGGGGCCACGGCCCCAGCCAGGACTCACTTTCCCAGGAGGAAAACCGAGAACCCACGGAGGATGAAAGGAGTGAGGAAAAGGGGAGCGTGGAGGTTCTGGAAGGTTGTAAAGGCTCTAGTAATGGAGCCCAGGACCATGAGGCTCCTGAGCCCTTCAGCAGCCCAGTATCTGAAAAAGGGAACCATCTCCAAGGAGTGGCTGGACGTTACTTATTCAAGTGTCTGATAAACGTTAAGAAGGAGGTAGATGACACCTTAGTTGAAATGCCCTGGGTTGAAGGCCAGAACAGGGATTTGATGTACTTATATACATAACCAAATTTTCAGACTTGTTGCTAGTTAACTCCAAAATTCTCACACATTTGGGAAAGTTCTATAAAGCAGCTTGTTTTGAAGAGTGGCCTGGTGGGGGTGGAGCAGGGGGAGGAGGGGTGGCAAGCTGAATTCCATCATTAGCCCACTAGTAACATTATGTGGAATTGTCTTAAAAAACCAACAAATGAGTGCATTTTTAAACACCTGCCTCCTTTAAAAAAAAAAAAAAATTACAGGGCATTATAGTATGGTAGTTCAGAGAAAGAATTGTGGTGATCAGCATCAACAAAATGCCATCAGCAAACTCATAAGGGATTTAAACCTGACTTAAGCTGATCACCTTTGGAGAAGGAAATGGCAACCCACTCCAGTATTCTTGCCTGGAGAATCCCAGAGACAGAGGAACCTTTCGGGCTACATAGTCCATGGGGTCGCAAGAGTCAGACACAACTGATTGACTTTGACTTGACTACTCTATAGCCAAGATTACTTCCAACCATAGAACTCTAAAAGGTCAGTTTTCATAATAATCCCCAAAAAAGACAATGGCAAAGAATGTTCAAATTACCATACAATTGCACTCATTTCACATGGGAGCAAGGTAATGCCCCAGAGCCTTTAAGCTAGGCCTCAATGGTACATGAACTGAGAAGTCCAGATGTACAAGCTAGATTTAAAATGGCAGAGGAATCAGAGATGACAATACTCATCGAAACATAGAGAAAGCAAAGGAATTTCAGAAAAACATCTACTTTCTGCTACACTGACTATAATACTAAGGCCTCTGATTGTGTGATCGCAACAAACTTGAAAGTTCTTAGAGATGGAAACATCAGACCACCTTACCTGTCTCCTGAGAAACCCGTATGCAAGGCAAAAAACAAGTTAGAACCAGACATGGAACAATGGGTTGGTTCAAAATTGAGAAAGGAGTACATCAAGGCTCTATATTGTCATCCTGTTTATTTAACATCATGCAGAATGCAGGTTGAATGAACCACAAGCTGGAATGGAGATTGCCAGAAGAAATATCAACAACCTTGGATATGCAGATGATACCACTCTAATGACTGAAAGCAAAGAGGAAGTAAAGACCCTCTTGATGAGGGTGAAAGAAAAGAGTGAAAAGGCTGGCTTAAAACTCAACCTTCAAAAAACTAAGATCATGGCATTCAGTCCTATAGCTTCATGGCAAATAGACACATGGCAAAAAGACTCTAATGCTGGGAAAGATAGAGGGCAGGAGGAAAAGGGGGTGACAGAGGATAAGATGGTTGGATAGCATCACCAACTCAATAAGCATGAGTTTGAATAACTCCAGGAGATAGTTAAGTACAGGGAAGCCTGGCATACTGCAGTCCATGGGGTTTCAGGGAGTCGGTTGTGACTTGTTGACTGAACAGCGAGATTACTCTATCCAGTAAGGATCTCATTAAGATTTGATGGTGAAATCAAAAGCTTTATAGACAAATAAAAGCTAAGAGAATTCAGCTCCACCAAATCAGCTTTACAATAGATACTAAAGGAACTTTTCTAGCAAGAAGCATAAGAGAAAAAAAGTTCAACAAAAACACACCCTAAACAACTAAGAAAATAGCAATCAGATCAGATCAGATCAGTTGCTCAGTCGTGTCCGACTCTTTGCGACCCCATGAATCGCAGCACGCCAGGCCTCCCTGTCCATCATCAACTCCTGGAGGTCACCCAGACTCACATCCATCGAGTCAGTGATGCCATCCAGCCATCTCATCCTCTGTCGTCCCCTTTTCCTCCTGCCCAAAATCCCTCCCAGCATCAGAGTCTTTTCCAGTGAGTCAACTCTTTGCATGAGGTGGCCAAAGTACTGGAGTTTCAGCTTTAGCATCATTCCTTCCAAAGAAATCCCAGGGCTGATCTCCTTCAGAATGGACTGGTTGGATCTCCTTGCAACCAAATCCTATGGAATTCAGCAAAAGCAGTTCTAAGAAAGAGGTTTATAGCAATACAAGCCTACCTCAAGCAATGAAAAAACCATCAAATAAACAACTTAACTACAGCTAAACCAACTAGAAAAAGAACCAAAAAAAAAAAAAAAGCCACAGGTAGCAGAAGAAAAGAAATAATAAAGATTAGAACAGAAATAAATGAAAGAGAAATGAAGGAAAAAATAGCAAAGATCAGTAAAAGTAAAAACTGGCTCTTTGACAAGATAAAATTGACAGACCACTAGCCAGACTTGTTAAGAAAAATAAAAACTCAAATCAATAAAATTAGAAACAAAAAAGGAGAAGTTACAACAGACAGCTCAGAAATACAAAAGATCATAAGAGACTACTATGAGCAACTATATGCCAATAAAATGGACAAACTGGAAGAAATGGATAAGTTCTTAGAAAAGTACAATCTCATAATACTGAACCAGGAAGAAATAGAAGTGATCAGACCATTCATAAGCACCAAAATCAAAACTGTAATAAAAAAATCTTTCAACAAACAAAAGTCCAGGGCAAGATGGTTTCCCAGGTGAAATCTACCAAAGTTTACAGAATAGCTAACACCTATCCTGCTCAAACTCTTCCAGAAAATTGCAGAGGAAGGAAATCTTCCAAACTCCTTCTATGAGGCCTCCATCCCTTTGATACCAAAACAAGACAAAGATAACACCAAAAAAGAAAATTAGAGGCCAATATCACTGATGAATGTAGACGTAAATATCTTCAACAAAATTCTAGCAAAGAGAATCCAACAACACATTAAAATGATCGTACACTGTGATTAAGTAGAATTTACCCCAGTGATGCCAGGATTCTTTAACATATGCAAATCATTCAATGTGATACAACATGTCAACAAACTGAAAGATAGAAACCATATGATTATCTCAGTAGATGCAGAAAAAGCTTTTGACAAAGTTTAACACTCATTTATGATAAAAACTCTCCAGAAAGTAGGCATAGAAGGAACATACCTCAACATAATAGATACTATATACCACAAACCCACAGCAAACACTATTCTCAATGCTGAAAAAACTGAAAGCAGTTCCTCTAAGATCATGAACAAGATGAGGGTGCCCACTCTTGCCACTATTATTCAGCATAGTTTTGGAAGTCCTAGCCATGGCAATCAGAGAAGAAAAATAATCCAGATAGGAAAAGAAGTAAAACTTGCACATGCAGATGACATGATACTATACATATAAGACCCTAAAGATGCCACCAGAAAATTACTAAAGCTAATCAATGAGTATTGTAAAGTTTCAAGATATAAAGTTAATACACTGAAATGCCTTACATTCCTATATGCTAACAATGAAAAATCAGAAAGTGAAGTTAAGGAAACAATCCCACTCACCATTGCAAATAAAAGAATAAAATATCTAGGAAGAAACCTACCTGCATACAATTATAAGACACTGATGAAAGAAATCAAAGATGATGCAAACAGATGCAGAGATATTCCATGTTCTTGGATTGGAAGAATTAATATTGTAAAAAAGACTATATGGCCCAAAGCAATCTATAGATTTAACACAATCCCTACCAAACTACCCAGGGTATTTTTCAGAGAATGAGAAAAAAAAAAAAATCACAGTTTATATGTAAACATGAAATATGCTAAATAGCCAAAGAAATCTTGAGAAAGAACAGGGAGCTGGAGGAATCATCCTTTCTGACTATACTACAAAGCTACAGCCATATATCAAGACAGTATGGTATTGGCATGAAAACAGAAATATATACCAATGGAACAGATAGAAAGCCCAGAGATAAACCCACACCCCTATGAACCCCTTATCTTTGACAAAGGAGGCAAGAATATACAATGGGGAAAAGACAGCTTCTTCAATAAGTGATGCTGGGATAACTGCATAGCTACATGTAGAACAATGAAACTAGAACCATTCCTAACACCAAACACAAAAATAAATTCAAAATGGATTAAAGACTTAAATGTAAGGTGAGAAGCTATAAAACTCCTAGAGGAACACATAGGCAGTACACTCTTGATATAAATGACCACAAGATCCTCTTTGACCCACCTCCCAGAGTAACGGAAATAAAAATAAACAAATGGGCCCTAATTAACTTAAAATCTTTTGCACAGCAAAGGAAACTAAGCATAATTAAAACTAAGCATAATTAAAAGACAACCCTCAAAATAGAAAATAATTACAAATGAAATAACTGACAAAGGACTACTCTCCAGGATATATAAGCAGCTCGTACAGCTCAATATCAGGAAAACAAACAGCCTCATCAAAAATTGGGCAGAAGGCCTAAACAGACAGTTCTCCAAAGAAGACATACAAATGGCCAGTGAACATGTGAAAAGATGCTAAACATCACTAATTATTAGAGAAATGCACATCAAAAATACAATGAAGTATCACCTCACGTGAGTTAAAATGGTCATCATCAAAAAATTTACAAACAGTAAGTGCAGAAGAGGGTGTGGAAAAAAGGGAACCCTCTTGCATTGTCGGTAGGAATACAAATACAGTCACTATGGAGAACAGTATGGGGATTCCTTAAAAAACTAGGAATAAAATGATCATATGACCCAGCAATCCCTATACTGGGCATATATTCTGAGAAAACCATAATTGAAAAAAATCATACACACTCCAAAGTTCATTGCAGCACTATTTAAAATAGCTAGGGCATGGAAGCAACCTGGGTATCTATCAATAGACGGATGGACAAAAAAGTTGTGGTGTATATATATATATATAGTAGGATATTAGTCATAAAAGGAACACATTTGAGTCTGTTCTAAAGAGATGGATGAACCTAGAGCCTCTATAAAGTGAAATAACTCAGAAAGAGAAAAACAAATATCATATATTAATGCATATATATAAAATCTAGAAAGATGGTATTGATGAACCTATTTGCAAGGCAGCCTTGGAGACACAAATATAGACAGTAGACTTGCGGACAAAATGGGGGAATGAGGGTAGGACAAACTGAGAGAATAGCATTGAGACATGTACATACCATGGGTAAAACGAATAGCCAGGGGGGATTTGCTGTATGATGGGGGGATTTGCTGTATGATGAGGGAATGCAAACCCAGTGTTCTGTGACAACCTAGGCAGAGGGAGGTGAGAGGGAGGTCCGGGGGGAGGACATGTGTATACCTATGCCTGATTTGTGTTGGTACGGCAGAAACCAACAAAATATTGTAAAGTAATTATTTTCCAATTAAAAATAATTTTTTTAAAAGGACAAATTTACTCAATTTTCAGAGCTTGTATATCTGCAGTTTCTTTAAAATAATCAGCTTAAGATAATCCTAATAAAATCAAATTTACATTTTATGACAAGATACAAGCTTAAATATAAACTTTTCTATGCCCATTTAGTCCTCTTTCCTCCCTTTTGATGTGTTTCATGCTTCTGTATTATCTAGACCTCCATAGGAGAAAACATTCCTTTTTAATTCAGTAAGGGTTCACAACGATTCACTATTCACTTTGTAGTGCAAATCTGGATTGTGTAAACTATCAATACATAGTTTAAAATATAGCCCTTTGTCTCAAAAATGTATGTAACTGTTTCTTGACCTCTAATGGGTGGAACAGGCCTCAGAGCTTTCTGAAAGACTGTCTCCCTGGTTATAATCCTCAGGTTGGCTCATATAAAATTTTTTATTTTTTAGTTTGACTATTTATATTGATTAAGTTTTTGGCCTACATTTTTGTGGCAGAACCAGCAGGATATCAAAGATACCCAGTAGAGAGAAAAACAAATATTGTAAATTAATGCACATATGTGGAACCTAGAAAAATGGTACTGATGAACCTATTTGCAGGGCAGGAATAGAGACGTAGACGTAGAGAACAGACTTGTGGACACAACAGGAAAAGGAGAGAGTGGGACAAATTGAGAGAGTAGCACTGAAGTACATATATTACCATATGTAAAGTAGATAGCTAGTGGGAAGTTGCTATATGACACAGGGAGTTCAACCTGGTGCTCTGTGACAACTAGAGGGGTGGGGTTGGTGGGGGCAGTGGGAGGGGGCGGTGGATAAGAGGGAGATTCAAGAAGGAGGGGATATGTATACTTAAAAAAAAGAAAGTGAAAGAGAGAGTTGTTCAGTCGCATCCGACTCTTTGCAACCCCATGGACTATACAGGCGATTGAATTCTCCAGGCCAGAATACTGGAGTGGGTAGCCTTTCCCTTCTCCTGGGGATTTTTCCAACCCAGAGATCGAACCCAAGTCTCCTGCATTGTGGGCAGATTCTTAACCCGCTGAGTCACAAGGGAAGCCCAAGAATACTGGAGTTGGTAGCCTATCCCTTCTCCAGCGGATCTTCCCCACCCAGGAATCAAACTGGGGTCTCCTGCATTGCAGGCAGATTCTTTACCAACTGAGCTATCAGTATACTTATGACTTATATGTATACTTACGACTGATTCACATTGTTATATGGCAGAAACCAATACAACATTGTAAAGCAATTATCTACCAATTAAAAATAAATTTTAAAAAATTTGGGGGAAGAAAAAAAGGCACCCAACAGTGAACATATAGTCTACCTTGAACTGGTGATCAGTATTGGCACTTTCAGTTCAGTAGCTCAGTTGTGTCTGACTTTTTGCAACCCCATGAATCGTATTACGCCAGGCCTCCCTGTCCATCACCAACTCCCGGAGTTCACTGAGACTCACGTCCATCGAGTCAGTGATGCCATCCAGTCATCTCATCCTCTGTCGTCCCCTTCTCCTCCTGCCCCTAATCCCTCCCAGCATCAGAGTCTTTTCCAATGAGTTAGCTCTCCGCATCAGGTGGCCAAAGTATTGGAGTTTCAGCTTCAACATCAGTCTCTCCAATGAACACCCAGGACTGATCTTTAGGATGGACTGGTTGGATCTCCTTGCAGTCCAAGGGACTCTCAAGAGTCTTCTCCAACACCATAGTTCAAAAGCATCAATTCTTTGGCGCTCAGCTTTCTTTATAGTCCAACTCTCACATCCATACATGACCACAGGAAAAACCATAGCCTTGACTAGACGGACTTTGTTGGCAAAGTAATGTCTCTGCTTTTTAATAAAATTGGCACTTTGAACCCCACCAACTTCTTGGTACTCCTTAGTGTTCTGATGAGTTCCCCTGATATCTGGGTTTCACTTTTTTTTAAATGGTAATCCTAAATTTTTTTTTATTTGAACGTCTTTTACTTAAGATTTAAGACTGATGCATTTTATAGGCATGAGCCTAGGAGGTTATGGGTAGGAGGTCCAGGGAAACAGAGGTGGGTGGGTTTTTGTTAAATTTGGTTTAAATTGGGGGAAAAAAAGTTGAATTATGGTCTGAACAAACGGTTCACTACTGAATTATTTAGCCCAAGAATGAGAGACATTTGCTTCTTCTAGCCACAAGGTGTCCTCAGGTGACTGAGAACCTAGTGGAATTGTCTGAGGATCAATCCTTTTGATAAGGAGCTGTTTCACAGGGTATCCCACTACAACAGTTGAGTAAATTCTCCTCTTTCAGGGATGCATAATAGAGTCTGATCACCTAGTGGTCTGAGCATTCATAGTGGTTTTAGACTGTCAGAGGGAGAAGCTGAGACATACGAAAGAGGCCAGTGGACCCAAGAGTGACTCTTTGCGGAGCTAGATGCAGAAGCAACACAGGTCCAATCCACTATACTGTTTTCAGAAACTTGTTCAGATCATATTTCATATCTGAATTAGACATAATAGTACTGGGAAATGGTGTCTCAAAGGGCAAATAGCTCCCGGATGGAAGAGCCACCTATGTGTATACCAGCTGGGTTTATGTATAACGTAGAACTAATACTTACAAGAAATATTGGGAATTAAAGTAAATCCTGACCTGACTCCAAAATTGATTTTTGTGTGTACAGTTAGAGAAACCCTATGGAAGGAAAGACCTCTCATTAGGTCAGTCAGTCTCCTTGATCCTGGCCTGCAGGGTCTATTGGAAGCAAGAGTGGTAAGAGCTTTTGTCTTTTCTAAAATTACATTATCAGGAGAAAATATTTGTGGGACTAGCTCCTTAGACCCTTTGAACTGGAAAGACAATTGGTAAAATTTTAGAATTCTCTCATCTTAAACTATTGTATGAATTTTAATTCATATGCAGAAGCCCCCAAAAGGCTCCAAAATTTCAAAATAATCTCATTGAAGGATTTGCTATAGAAGGCTAATCAAAGACTAATGATATAAAAGGTATTTAAAACAAAAATTTGTAAGACCTATGTAACTGCTGCTCCCCTCTATCCTCCTTTATTTGAGTACTCACTCTAGCAATCCTCTGTTTGAATTGCCTTTCCACTGTGAAAAGACTTAAAATGCTGCCTTTAAAAATGGGACTACATGAGACTGTACGTGATCCTATTCAGGACAAGGCCAAACTGAAAGGCATACTAACAAACTATTTCCCTGGTAGTCCAGTGGTTAAGAATCCACCTGCCAGAACATTTGGTGACATAAATCAAAGCAAGATCCTCTATGACCCACCTCCTAGACTAATGGAAAATTTTTAAAAAGTACACAAGTGGGACCTGATTAA
>NW_011494810.1:856686-856921 GCF_000754665.1 Bison bison bison | reverse complement strand
CATTCCCTTCTCCTCCTGCCTTCAATCTTTCCCAGCATCAGGGTCTTTTCCAGTGAGTCAGTTCTTCGCTTCAGGTGGCCAAAGTATTGAAGCTTCAGCTTCAGCATCAGTCCCTCCGATGAATATTCAGGATTGATTTCCTTTAGAATGGACCGGTTTGATCTCCTTGCAGTCCAAGAGACTCTCAAGAGTCTTCTCCAACACCACAGTTCAAAAGCATCAATTCTTCAGTGCT
>NW_011494810.1:854930-856586 GCF_000754665.1 Bison bison bison | reverse complement strand
TTGGGACCTGATTAAACTTAAAAGCTTTTGCACAGCAAATGAAACTATAAGCAAGGTGAAAAGACAACCCTCAGAATGGGAGAAAATAATAGCAAATGAAACAACTGACAAAGGTTAATTTCCAAAATATACAATCAGCTCATACAACTCAATACCAGAAAAACAAACAACCCAATCAAAAAGTGGGGAAAAGACTGAAACACATTTCTCCAAAGAAGACATACAGATGGCTAACAAACACAAGAAAAGATTCTCAATATTGTTCATTAGTAGAGAAATGCAAATTAAAACTACAATGAGATATCACCTCACCCTGGTCAGAATGGCCATCATCAAAAAGTCTACAAACAGTAAATGCTGGAGAGGGTGTTGGAGAAAAGGAAAACCTCTTGTGCTGTTGATGGGAATGTAAATTGATCCAACCACTATAGAAGATGGTATGGAGATTTCATCCATATACCCTGAGGAAACCAAAACTGAAAAAGACACATGCACTCAGTGCTCATTGCAGCACTATTTACAAGAGCTAGAACATGGAAGCAACCTAGATGTCCATCGACAGATGAATGGATAAAGAAGTTGTAATACATACACACAATGTAATATTAGTCATAAAAAGGAACGCATATGAGTCAGTTCTAATGAGGTGGATGAACCTAGAGCCTATAATACAGTGAAGTAAGTCAGAAAGAGAAAGATAAATATCTTACAATAACTCATATATACAGAGTTTAGAAAGATGGTACCGAAGAATTTATTTGCAGGGCAGCAATAGAGAAACAGATATAAAGAACAAACTTATGGACATGGGAGAAGGGAGGAGAGGGCGAGATGTATAGAGAGAGTAACATGGAAACTTACATTACCATATGTAAAATAGATAGCCAACAGAAATTTGTTATATGGCTCAGGGCAAACAGGGCCTCTGTATCAACCTAGAGGGGTGGGATGGGGAGGGAGATGGGAGGGAGGTTCAAGAGGGAGGGGACATATGTATACTTATGGCTGACTCATGTTGAGGTTTGACAGAAAACAACAAAATTCTGTAAAGCAATTATCCTTCAATTAAAAAATAAATAAAGAAAAAAATGAATCTACCTGCCAATGCAGATGGCACAGATTCCCTCAGAACTAGCATCCCGCATGCCTCGTGGCAACTGATCGTATGTGCCACAACTACTAAAGCATGCACACCCTAGATGCTGTGCTCTGCAACAAGAGAAGTCACACAAAGAGATGCCCATGCACCACAGCTAGAGAATATATCTCACACTCCACAATTAGAGAAACCTTGTGTGCAGCAACAAAAACCCAGTGAAGCAAAAAAAAAAAAAGGAAGAAGTCTATGGGGCAAATGTTTAAAAAAAAAATAAAATGAATTTCATAAGTCCAGGGAGGATCCTCAAAACTTTTTGTAAATGGCTACAAGTTGGGATGCCACAGGTCAGACTACAGTCAAGTTGTTCAGTCACTCAGTCATGTCCAACTCTTAGCAATCCCATGGACTGCAGCAGGCTTCCCTGTCCATCAACTCCTGGAGCTTGCTCAAACTTATATCCATTGAATCAGTGATGCCATCCAATCATTTCATCTTCTGTCATTCCCTTCTCCTCCTGCCTTCAATCTTTCCCAGCATCAGGGTCTTTTCCAGTGAGT
>NW_011494810.1:851457-854830 GCF_000754665.1 Bison bison bison | reverse complement strand
AGGATTGATTTCCTTTAGAATGGACCGGTTTGATCTCCTTGCAGTCCAAGAGACTCTCAAGAGTCTTCTCCAACACCACAGTTCAAAAGCATCAATTCTTCAGTGCTCAGCCTTCTTTATGGTCCAACTTCCACATACATATATGACTACAGGAAAAAATCATAGCATTGATTAGACGGACCTTTGTCTGGCAAAGTAAGGTCTCTGCTTTTTAAAATGCTTGATCACAGCTTTTTTTTTTTCCCAAGGAGCAATTTCTTTTAATTTCATGGCTGCAGTCACCATCTGCAGTGATTTTGGAGCCCAGTAAAATGAAGTCTGTCACTGTTTCCATTGTTTCTGCATCTATTTGCCATGAAGTAATGGCACAAGATGCCATGATCTTCATTTTTTGAATGTTGAGTTTTAAACCAGCTTTTTCACTCTCCTCTTTCACCTTCATCAACTGGCTCTTTAACGCCTCTGCATAACGGTGGTGTCATCTGCATATCTGAGGTTATTGATATTTATCCCGGCAATCTTGATTCCAGCTTTTGCTTCATCCAGCCTGGCATTTCGCATGATGTACTCTGCATATAGGTTAAATAAGCAGGGTGACCACATACAGCCTTGACTTACTCCTTTCCCAATTTTGAACCAGTAATCCCATGTCCAGTTCTAATTCTTGCTTCTTGTCCTGTATACAGGTAAGGTAGTTTAGAATTCCCATCTCTTTAAGAATTTCCCACAATTTGTCATGATACTTGTAAACTGGAAAATGTCCTGAATTATTCTAGTTTTCTCACTATCGACTATTCAAACATTTTCATTTTTCTCCCATTCTCTTAACTTGAAATTGTTAAGAACCGAAACTGCTCCTTTTCTGAAGACACTCAAGCTAACATTGGATAACATGACATAAACTTCAGAGAAATCACCATAACAGCTCACATGAAATTTTCATGTCTAATGCTGTATGAGTTACTCAGAAAGTTTACCTGAACACCCAATGACATAATCAGAGACATTTCAAATTGCAAAAAAAAAAAAAGCTTCAACCCATAAAATCTTCTTCACTTGGCGCCCTTCTTGTCTTGATGCCTTATTGTGATGTGGATTGCACCTGGTTATACTGGTTATTTTAATTTGTTCTCTATTGGCTGCTTTCAAACCATTCGTGCTTTGTATGCTTCACTGCTAGACTATGACACCCTCCACAGCAATAACGATAGCTGGATAGCTGGAGATGATTGACAATTCCTATAAGGTTTCTCTTTATAAGGATTCATTAACTCCTCCTATTTTGAACACCACCCAAGACTTACTTCTTGGAAAACTCCATCTCATTCTTCATAGTGGCTGTAAAATCTACATTCCCATCAACAGTGCAAGAGGATCCCCTTTTCTTCACACTCTCTCCAGCATTTACTGTTTGTACATCTTTTGACAATAGCCATTCTAACCAGCATAAGGTGACTCCTCATTGTTGTTTTGATTGGCATTTTTCTAATAATTAGTTATGTTGAGCATCTTTTCATGTGCATATTGGAGAAATGGCTATTTAAATCTGCTCATCTTTTGAGTGGGTTCTTAATTTTTTTATATTGAGCTGCATGAGCTGTTTGTGTATTTTGAAGATTAATCTCTTCTTATCAGTTGCTTTACTTGTGATTGATATGTTCATGTTTTCTATTTGTTCCTGGTTCAGTCTTAGAAGATTCTACCTTTCTAAAGATTTGCCCATTTCTTCCAGCTTGTCCATTTTGTTGGCATATAGTTGCTTGTAATAGTCTCTTATAATCCTTTGTATTTCTGTTGTGTTAGTTGTAATTTCTCCTTTCTCATCTCTAATTTTACTGATTTGAATCCTGTCTCTCTCTCTTTTTTTTTTCTGATGGGCCTGTCTAAAAGTTATCAATTTTGTTTATCTTCTCAAAGAACTAGCTTTTAGCTTTATTAATTTCTGCTATTATTTTCTTTGTTTCTGTGTCATTTGTTTCTGCTCTGATTTGTATTATTTCTCTCCTTCCAGGTTTGTTTTTTTGTTGTTGCTATTGCTGTCCTCATCCTCCACCACCCCTTTTCATTGATTGTTTCAATTTATTTTTTATTAGTTTGATTAGTATGTGTCTTGGTATGTTTTCCTTAGGTTTATCTTGTAAGGGGCTCTATGTGCTTCCTGGACTTGTGTGGCTATTTCCTTTCCCATGTTAGGGATGTGTTTGATTAAAATCTCTTCAAACATTTTTTGCATATCCTGTTTTTCTTCTTTTTCTGGATTCCCTATAATCAGTATCTTGTTGTGTTTTATGTTGTCCCAGAAGTCTCTGAGATTGTCCTTGTTTCTTTTCATCCTTTTTTCTTTATTCTGTTCCATGACAGTTATTTTCATCATTCTATCTTCCAGTTCATTTATTTGTCCTTATGTCTTAGTTATTCTGCTATTAATTCCTTCGAGTGTATTTTCATTTCAGTTATTGTGGTTTTCATCTTATTTGTTGTTTAGTTCTTCTAGGTCCTTATTAAACAGTATCTTAGAGCCTATGTATGGAATCTAGAAAAATGGTACTGATAAATCTATTTCCAAGGAGAGAATGGAGACACATTTTCTTGATCTATGACTCCTTGTTATTTTCTCCTTTTCTCCACTTTCTATCTGGCATTTATTGTTTGTAGATTTTTTTTTTTTTATTATGGCCATTCTGACTGGTGTGAGATAATATCTGACTGTTGTTTTGACTTGCATTTCTCTAATAATGACCAGTTAAGCTATTTCAAATCCTAAAAGATGATCCTGTGAAAGTGCTGCACTCAATATGCCAGCAAATTTGGAAAACTCAGCAGTGGCCACAGGATAGGAAAAGGTCAGTTTTCATTCTAATTGCAAAGAAAGACAATGCCAAAGAATGTTCAAACTACTGCATAATTGCACTCATCTCACACACTAGTAAAGTAATGCTCAAAATTCTCCAAGCCAGGCTTCAACAGTATGTGAACCATGAACTTCCAGATAGTCAAGCTGGATTTAGAAAAGACAGAGGAACCAGAAGTCAAATTGCCAGTATCTGCTGGATCATCGAAAAAGCAAGAGAGTTCCAGAAAAACATTTACTTCTGTTTTATTGACAATGCCAAAGCCTTTGACTGTGTGGATCACAACACTGTGGAAAATTCTTCATGAGATGGGAAGACCAGATCACCTGACCTGCTTCCTGAGAAATCTGTATGCAGGTTAGGAAGCAACAGTTAGAACTGCACATAGAACAACAGACTGGTTCCAAATCAGGAAAGGAGAACATCAAGACGGAATATTTTTACTCTGCTTCTTTAACTTCTATGCAGAGTACATCATGTGAAATGCTGGGCTGGATGAAGCACAAGCTGGAATCAAGATT
>NW_011494810.1:847728-851357 GCF_000754665.1 Bison bison bison | reverse complement strand
GAGAAATATCAATAACCTCAGATATGCAGATGACACCACTCTAATGGCAGAAATTGAAGAGGAACTAAAAAAAACCTCTTGATGAAAGTGAAAGAGAATGAAAAAGTTGGTGTAAAACTCAACATTCAGAAAACAAAGATCATGGCATCTGGTCCCATCACTTCATGGCAAATAGATGGGGAAACAATGGAAACAGTGACAGACTTTATTTTTTTGGACTCCAATATCCCTGCAGATGGTGGCTGCAGCCATGAAATTAAAAGATGCTTGCTCCTTGGGAGAAAAGCCATGACCAACCTAGACAATATATTAAAAAGCAGAGACATTACTTTGCTGACAAAGGTCCGTCTAGTCAAAGCTATGGTTTTTCCAGTAGTCATGTATGGATGTGATAGTTGGACCATAAAGTAGTCTGAGCAAAAAACAAAAAAAAAGGCTGAGTACCCAAAGAATTGATGCTTTTGAACTGTAGTGTTGGGGAAGATTCTTGAGAGTCCTTTGAACTGCAAGGAGATCCAACCAGTGAATCCTAAAAGAAATCAGTCCTGAGTATTCATTGGAAGGATTGATGCTGAAGCTGAAGCTGAAGCTCCAATACTGAGAGAGTCATTTCCTAGGCAGGTTGATAGGGAGTCTAGGGGTCCCCAAGGAGAGAAGGGTCTGGAATTCTCAAGGAGGAAGAAAGGACAAACTTTTTTCTTTCTCTACATTCCTTAGGATTATATAACAATAATGTATCCTGCCTAAGGACAGTCTTTGGATTCAACCTTCTGTTATCTTAAAATGTGAATTATGGGAGTAGACCTGGTCTTTACAAGGGTGTATCTTGCCTGAGGACAGTGTTATCTTAAAATGTAAATTATGGGAGTAGGTCTGATGAGGTCTTTACAACCTCCAGACATTCTTTGGATTATATAACCTCAGTGTTAACACTAGCGAGCGGGTACTCTTTCTGCCCCCTTCTGATGCCTATGTCAGAAGCTTTCTCTATCTCCTTTATACTTTAATAAAACTCTATTACACAAAAGCTCTGAGTGATCAAGCCTCGTCTCTGGCCCGGATTGAATTCTTCTCCTCCGGGGGCCAAGAATCCTGGTGTCTTCGCGTGATTCAACAACAACCTTTCAATACTTTGGCCACCTGATGGAAAGAACTGACTCATTGGAAAAAACCCTGATGCTGGGAAAGATTGAAGGCAAGGGGAGAATGGGATGACAGAGGATGAGATGGTTGGATGGCATCACCAACTCGGTGGACATGAGTTTGAGCAAGCTCCACGAGTTGGTGATAGGGAAGCCTGGCTGCAGTCCAGGGGTCACAAAGAGTTGGACACGACTGAGTGACTGAACTGAACTGAAAGTTTATGTGCCTGATGCACAGTGAGGCCAAATAAAAATAAACATTAAAGTTTGGAGCAAAGAAAGATTTACTAAAGGGCCAGGCAAAGAGAATAGGTGGCCCAGGCTTAAAAACGTTGAATTCCCCTATGGTTTAGGAAGGAAAATTTTTATAGGCACAATGTGAGGTGATGTGTGACTTTCTTCTGATTGGTTGATAGTGAGATAACAGGGCAGTGCTCCAGAGATCTTTTACTCAGCAGGAAGTTACCATCTTCCAGCAGGGTAGGGCTTTAGTTCCAGCAGAACTTAAAGAAATTGTTATTATATTTCTTGAGGGGGAACCAAGACAATGTCCCAAGGCTGCACTATTGTTTCTTGACCACTCCTCCCTTGTTTCTGCATTCCCTCCTTTTCCAGATTAGCAAATGCTTGGATCTGCCCTTTTGAACTCAGGGAAGGTAAGGAGGCTGAATGAAGCCTCAGTTCAGTTCAGTTCAGTCGCTCAGTCGCATCTGACTCTTTGCAACCCCATGCACTGCAGCACATTAAGCCTCCTTGTCCATCACCAACACCCGGAGTTTACTCAAACTCGTGTCTGTCGAGGCGATGATGTCATCCAACCATCTCATCCTCTGTCGTGGCCTTGTCCTCTCGCCTTCAATCTTTCCCAGCATCAGGGTCTTTTCAAATGAGTCAGTTCTTTGCATCAGGTGGCCAAAGTATTAGAGTTTCAGCTTCAGCATCAGTCTTTCCAGTGAATATTTAGGACTGATCTTTAGGATGGACTGGTTGGACCTCCTTGCAATACAAAGGACTCTTAAGAGTCTTCTCCAACACCATGGTTCAAAAGCATCAGTTCTTCAGTGCTCAGCTTTCTTTATAGTCCAACTCTCACATCCATACATGACTACTGGAAAAACCATAATCTTGACTAGATGGACATTTGTTGGCAAAGTAATGTCTCTGCTTTTTAATCTGATGTCTAGCTTGCTCATAACTTTTCTTCCAAGGAGTAAGCATCTTTTTATTTCATGGATACAGTCACCATCTGCAATGATTTTGGAGCCCCCCCAAATAAAATGTTACTGTTTCCACTGTTTCTCCATCTATTTCCCATGAAGTGATGGGACCAGATGCCATGATCTTTGTTTTCTGAATGTTGAGTTTTAAGCCAACTTTTTCACTCTCCACTTTCACCTTCATCAAGAGGTTCTTTAGTTCTTCTTTACTTTCTGCCATAAGGGTGGTGTCATCTGCATATCTGAGATTATTAATATTTTTCCCAGCAAACTTGATTCCAGCTTGTGCTTCCTCCAGCCCAGCATTTCTCATGATGTACTCTGCATATAGGTTATATAAGCAGGGTGACAATATACAGTACTCCTTTTCCTATTTGGAACCAGTCTGTTGTTCCATGTCCAGTTCTAACTATTGTTTGCTGACCTGCATAAAGATTTCTCAAGAGGCAGATCAGGTAGTCTGGTATTCCCATCTCTTTCAGAATTTTCCACAGTTTATTGTGATCCACACAGTCAAAGGCTTTGGCATAGTCAATAAAGCAGAAGTAGATGTTTTTCTGGAACTCTCTTGCTTTTTCGATGATCCAGCAGATACTTGCAATTTGACCTCTGGTTCCTCTGCCTTTTCTAAATCCAGCTTGAACATCTGGAAGTTCACAGTTCACATACTGTTGAAGCCTGGCTTGGAGAATTTTGAGCATTACTTTACTAGCGTGTGAGATGAATGCAATTGTGTGGTAGTTTGAGCATTCTTTGGTATTGCGTTTCTTAGAGATTGGAATGAAAACTGACCTTTTTCTGTCCTGTGGCCACTGCTGAGCTTTCCAAATGTGCTAGTGTATTAAGTGAAGCTCTTTCACAGCATCATCTTTTAGGATGTGACCTTTCAGAAAAGCAGTTCTCATTCCAATCCCAAAGAAAGGCAATGCCAAAGAATGCTCAAAATACCACACAATTGCATTCATCTCACACGCTAGTAAAGTAATGCTCAAAATTCTCCAAGCCAGGCTTCAGCAATACGTGAACCGTGAACTTCCAGATGTTCAAGCTGGTTTTAGAAAAGGCAGAGGAACCAGAGACCAAATTGCCAACATCTGCTGGATCATCAAAAAAGCAAGAGAGTTCCTGAAAAACATTTATTTCTGCTTTATTGACTATGCCAAAGCCTTTGACTGTATGGATCACAATAAACTGTGGAAAATTCTGAAAGAGATGGGAATACCAGACTACCTGACCTGCCTCTTGAGAAATCTGTATGCAGGTCAGGAAG
>NW_011494810.1:847208-847436 GCF_000754665.1 Bison bison bison | reverse complement strand
TCAACATTCAGAAAACAAAGATCATGGCATCTGGTCCCATCACTTCATGGGAAATAGATGGGGAAACAGTGGAAACAGTGTCGGACTTTATTGTTTTGGGATCCAAAATCACTGCAGACGGTGACTGCAGCCATGAAATTAAAAGACGCTTACTCCTTGGAAGAAAAGTTATGACCAACCTAGATAGCATATTCAAAAGCAGAAACATTACTTTGCCAACAAAGGTTC
>NW_011494810.1:826014-847108 GCF_000754665.1 Bison bison bison | reverse complement strand
AGACAGGTGTTGGAGAAGACTCTTGAGAGTCCCTTGGACTGCAAGGAGATCCAACCAGTCCATTCTGAAGGAGATCAGCCCTGGGATTTCTTTGGAAGGAATGATGCTAAAGCTGAAACTCCAGTACTTTGGCCACCTCATGTGAAGAGTTGACTCATTGGAAAAGACTCTGATGATGGGAGGGATTGGGGGTAAGAGGAGAAGGGGACGACAGAGGATGAGATGGCTGGATGGCATCACTGACTCGATGGACATGAGTCTGAGTGAGTTAGTGATGGACAGGGAGGCCTGGCATGCTGTGATTCATGGGGTCGGGAAGAGTCAGACACAACTGAGTGACTGAACTGAACTTAACTGATGCAAAGCACACAATGCTTCCTGGTTTTCTGTCTCATGAATTCCCCTCAGAACACACAGGAGAGTAGGGGGTGGGGATGGTAGGGCTACAGTGGCTGATAGCTTGATCCTTGTTTACGGAATGATAGGCAATATTCCCTATCCACAGTGGACACCCACCCAGTTGGTGTTAGAGCAGTGGTGTCAGGATAGCAGCAGGCTCTTCTCAGCATCTGGACCCAAGCTGGTTTTCAGGAGTCCAACAGGAGTCCATTCTCTCTTGGGAGGCCAAAAGTAACAAGGTGCACATTGCACATTATCAATATCCCACTCTGTATCAGATACTGAGCTGACAATGTAGACAGATAAACTCAATGAGATTTCTGCTCTTGGTGATTAGCAGTGGAGAAAGCATTGAGCAATCTCCTTCCCAACTACAGTGTGGATCTATGCCACCCTCTCTAAACTCCAATACTGCCCACCTGCCTAGCACTTTCTCAAAGGACAGAGTGTGCCCAAGCCAAAGTTATGTGTTGTCTGTCATCAAAGGTAACCACATGAAACTCTCCAAAGGCATGAGAGAAAGCTTTAAGGATGCTGGGGCCCCTGTTTCAGTAGCCATCTTTGCTGGAACACCTGGTTCTGCATCTATAAATTTGGTGAGTTCACATCTGGTTAGATTTTTGGCTTCTTGAGCAGATGGTTAAAGGAAGTTGCTAGTTAAGTTTTCAGATCATGACTCACATATCATCTTGAGATTAGGCAAGCCATTCTAGAAAAACATGCGTGGCAAAAAAGGGAGTTCAAGATAAATTTGGCCCAGCCACTCAGCAAACCCACACCCCACACCCCACTCCCCCTATCTGCAACCTGACAGCTTAAAGTTTGCTGAAGATGAAAACTGTTGGTGTGATTCCCATATGAGTTTACATACTTTTCCACCCAGATCTTCTTCCTCAAAAATACTCAGGGAAAACACTTAAAAATGTGTAGAAATCTCGTTTTGAATTTACCTTTGATGGACTAGAAGCAGGCTCCCATCTCTTCTGAGCACCCAGACACCTTCAAAGGGGATGCAGCTTGATTTGGATAGGATCAATTTACCCCAGCTATTAAATCTGCACTTTTTCATTTTCAGGGCAGGTATCCTGGCCCCTTTATATTTTGACAAGATGTAGCAAGACTTGTATATAATAGGCTAGTATAGACACAACTGTATCAAATTTTTTTTTTTTTTTATGAGTGATGGAAAAGGTGATGCCATTTACTTACATGCTAAGAGTACAGTCCTTTGACTTGCGAAGGTTACCAACCTGGCTGTAACACTGAGGTAGAAATTGTTAGGCAGTTAGTGTAGGAACTCTGAGACCTCAGCCTATTTCAATAAACATCCCACTCCATTAACCTAAAATTATATCCTTTGTCCCAAATTCCTGGCTCTCAGAGAAATGTGTTCTGGGTCTGATAAATTATCAGCACTCAGATCCAGGAAAGGTAATTAACTTCTGTTCCATATGCCTGAGGGAAAAACAACTGGTGATCAATTTTTAGCACATACATCCGGTCCATTGTAAAATGGCTGGAGGTCATATAAAAGGGTCATGGTTGGCAACTAAATGTCTAAGACAACTTAAAACTTGAGGATCAAAAGATAACTCAGGAATGCTACAATAAAAATTGTGACCTTTAAGTTGATTGGTTAAAAATGACATATGCTAAGGGTAGAGCCAACCAGAAACGTATAGATCAATACTAGTAAGAATATAAACTACTACAGACAACGCTTTCAGGGGACACTTCATCCCCTATCAATATCTATGCTGAGAGTTTTGTACTTGTCTTCTCTCTGAAATAAATTCTGTCTGCTTGCTACCCTGAGTGTTTGCGTGTTTGTGAAGTTCTTTCTTTAACTCTGAGAACAAGAACTCAGATTCCCGTTTCAATATCCTTGGCTATAGCCTAGATACAAAAGGGAAGCCTGGCCCTTCCCACTTATGTATGAATCTGGTCTTCCATTTCGTCTGCATTTTTTTTTTTTTTAAATGGGGAATTGAACACTGCAATGTACCTTGGTGATGATATGCACATTAATCATGGTACCTTGGTTGTTGACTACGATTTAGAGAGAGGATAAAATTCCCAGTCTGTATGGGATGGTCAAAGCAGGTTTGGATGGAACCCAGGGCTTTGTACTTGATGAACTTATGGCCCTTAATAACTAGCCAGCAGATGCTGGATGCCTTAGATGTGGGATGAGGCAGCAGGAGAGCCTGTCATCCAAACTTCATCCTGATGTTCATTTCCTGGTCAAGCACAGGTTCACATGTTACCTAATCTGTAGACTTGTTTGCATTGGAGCACTGGTGGGCATTGACTATTACTTATAAGATAAAACAGCATTAACTTCTGTTGTTAACAGAAAAACACCTGGGCTTGTTTGGTGGAACGGGGTGTGTGTGGGAGGGGGAGGTGACATAAATGTCATCAAATTCCCTGTATTACACTGCAAGCAGAAGTGTTTGTGCCTGATCAAAATTCTGCTTTTGGTAGAGGATGGAAACTATCCCATGGCAGAAAAGCAACCAGGACCAATCTCTAAGGTTGGCACAGACTTGTGCCTTCTCTTCCACTTGTATCATGATTTTGTTGATTAAAAAAGACGCACAACTTGAGAGTTTTGAGATAAGTTTTATTTCAGGGCAAAATGAAGACTGCAACCTGGAGGACAGCACCTCAGACAGCTCTGAGACTGCTCCAAAGAGGCGGTGGGGGAAGGGCAATACATAAGATTTTGGTGAAAGGGGAGTTCAATACAATGAAATGTTCACTTTATGAAAGTCTTTCTGCCAGTCATGAGGAGCTGATGGCATCATTTAGTGATTTAGTGCTTTTCAAGATATGAATACATGCAAGGGTTGGGATCATGAAATCAGTTCCTGAAAAACTATCTGAAGACCTGGTTCCACGAGATTCCCTGGAGCACAAAGTGCCTCCATTCCATCCTGAACTCCCTCGGGGTGTTGAAGGTCAACAGCTGCAGCGGCACAGGGTTCAATGTCCGCAGAGGCAGATACCCTTGTTCAGTCACTGGCAATGCTCTTGGCAAGTGCCAATTTGTAGTTGACAACTTATTAGCAAGGGACCTTTCCACCATTGGCTTAATCTTGGTTTTTCCCAGCTGGGGCAAGAGGTTAGGAGAGGTTGTATGAAAATGGCTGAAGTTGGGTGAAACAGCTAACAGCTATGGTGCGATCAGGAGTGTATCCTAATCCTGTTCCTGGTTACTGGGATTTCCCTAGTGGTCCAATGGCTAAGATTCCATGGCCCAGGTTTGATCCCACATGCCACAACTAAGAGTTTACATGTTGCAACTAAAGATCCTGCATGCCAGAAAAACCCCACATACCACAACTAAGACCTGGTACAGTCAAATATACATATATAAACAAAACATTAAAAAAAAAGTAAGTCATTACTTCCTCTCTCTTCTAAAAAGAGAGGTAATCAGATCAGGTGACCAGGACTACCTATCTGAGGCCTAAAAGTTTTATAAGGTGATGTCTGACATCCAGAAGGGCTATTTTCAGCATCCTCCCACTTCAAGTTCTTTTCTAAAACTTATATTTATTTCACTGTGCTGGTTTTCCTTGCTTTGTATAGGCCTTCTCTAGCTGTGGCGAGCAGGGACTGCTCTCTAGTTGTGGCGCTCAGGGTTCTCATTACGGTGGCTTCTCTTACTGTGGAGCACGGGCTCCAGAGCACAGGCTCAGTGGTTGTGGTGCACAGGCTTAGTTGCGCTGTGGCATGTGGGATCATCCAGATCAGAGACTGAACCCGAGACTCCTGCATTGGCAGGCGGACTCTACCACTGAGACACCAGGGAGCCCTCAAGTTCTCTTTGTCAGGCCAACTGATGAGCTCTCTCAGCTGTGCTACTCATACTGTTTTAATTGAAAAGTCAAACACGAATATTAATTCAGCAAGTCAAATTTTTATTTTGCACCTGTGAATTTATGGGAACAATGCCAAGGGATCAGAGGAAGGGGGAGGACAGATACTTTTTGGATGTGGGGTCTGCACATCCACGGGAAGGTACACACACAGTTCATCTGTCTGCCCAGCCACCCAGGAAGGGAGGGGAGGAAGGATGAAGTGAGTCGGTTCTATCTTCTGGAGAAGCTTTTTCCAGAACCCAATGGTTCCTCTGCATGGGAAGAACCTAGGATTTGAGCTGCACCATCCAGAGGGGCTTCTGAATCCAGGGGGAAGGTGAACTTCTGATTAGCTAGGTACCCTGGTCAGGTCTGAGTCAGTGAATTTGATACTCCCTCACAATATCTGGTGGGTACTGATAAGATATATAGCCTCCCCATGGGTTTCAATTCTGTTACACCCCCTTTTGTCTTTCTTACTTATGATCTGATTTTACAGATAAAATATACTAAATAGACCAGTTTTCTTCTTTTATACAAATATCTAAAGTGGGTGAGTTCATAACTTCCTCCCTTAATGGGACTGTTGGGCAAGAGTGCATAGGTGGGTAGGGCAAATGTACACAGAATCTGGCCTCTATTTGAAATTTTCTCTTCCCTTGTCCTTCAAGATACATATTTTCCCCTTTTCTGGCAAGGTCAACCCAAGAGGGAAACTATTTAGAAAACAAAGAGCCCCAATAGTTTATTTCTTGTTCAGGGTATAACCAAATTATTTTATTGTATTTACTGTTCCTGGGTATATAGATGCATCTACACAGGCACAGAACTCATAACTAAAACTGTTACTATTCCATTGGCTTTGTTATCTCTTGATGTGGTAATGAAGTGACAAAGAGCAAAGGGTCTTGCATTCATTTGCCCGGCCTTACTGCCTGCTAATGGGACCTGACATATAAATATAAAACACAGGCTTGGTGGCCGGCTTTCTGACTCAGCCGTTGATACACCACAGCTTCCATGCTTTTTCATCACTGAGCTGAGCCAACCTGGCCAGTCTTTCAGGATCAAGACGATGGTTTTCATTGCTTGAGGCTTCACTACCAGTGTCACTCCCAGTCCAGAACCCCAGGCTACGAACTTTAAAGGCTATCCTGCAGAGGATTCCCAACTCTGGGAACAGAATCTTGAATCTGAGTTCTGCTTCCAATGGAACTCAGAGTAAGCTAAATCAACTTTGTACTAATTCATTTGAGAATGAGAAATATCAGCAGAACCTCAGGATTATCTAGTATTGTGGGTTAAATTGTCTTCCCATCCCCCAAATTCATATTGAAGTCCTAACCCCAGTACCTCAGAATGTGAACTTATTTGGAAATAGGGTCATTGCAGATATAATTAAGATGGGAACAGTCTGGAATCAGTAGGGCAGGCCCTACTCCATATGACTGGTATCTTTACAAAAAGGGGAAATTTGGAGACAGACACATACACAGGAACACCATGTAAAGACAGAGAAGATGGGGTGATGCTTCAACAAGACAAAGAACATCAACAATTGTCAGCAATCACTGAAGCTAAAGGAGAGGCAAGGAACAGATCCTTCCTTTACAAGAATCCAACCTTGCTGACACCTTGATCTTGGACTCCAGGCCTCCAGAACTGAAATGATGAATTTCTGTTGTTCTGAGCCACCCAGCTTTTGGTACTTTGTTACAGCAGCCTTAAGGAATTAATACAACTGGCACACGAAGTTAATATATATATAGAATGACTTCACCAAAAGTTATGTTTCTCCTGCTCAGCTCATCCAGACACAAGAACTTCTCATTCATGGACCTGAGCTCTCCTTTACGGGCCCTGAGTGAGCTCTCCTTTCCTAGACATGACACAATGGGGAAGGGAAAGTTAAGCGCCTTTCAAATGATGGTGCTGTCACTTCTATCCCACAACTGAGTATACCAAGGACCTTCAAGGTACTAAGAAAGGACACTTTCTTTGTAGTGTGTGCCAACAAACAAATTAAAATGTGGGCTTTAACGTGGGCTTTGCCATGAATGAGCTCACAATTCCCAATAACCAGTCACCACCATAAAAGAAAGACTTCCCTTTGGCAAGCTATAAAGTCCCCCACAAAGGCTTCTGAGCCTGGAAGGGCCATCTGATCATTCTGAGGTGTTCTTATGGACCAGATGGTGCCTGGGACACAGACTTCTGATGACGTGACATGGCTTGGTGTGCTTGGCCCTGCTGCCCTTGTGCCAACAGGTCCAGCCCCACCTTACTGTCTTCCTCCTAACCTATCACCCCACCTGCAGCTTCCTGCTGTCAGGTAGGAAGAAATTACCTCCAGACGTCAGGATGGGGTAGGAATTCAGACAGGGCAGGAAGGGAGTACACTGCAAGCTGGCAAGGGACAGACCCCTCAAAGGTTTCCTGTGGTAAGGGGTACCCCAGTCCCTTCACCAGGTGGGAAGCACTGAACAGGGTTCTCTTAGACCCGAATCACCGGGCAAGTCAAAGCTGGTGCTGACACACTCTCCTGGTTTTCGGCACAGCAGAGACAGAGCAAATACTTAACTGGCCACTATCTCGTTTCTACCTGAGAGTTAAAGGTCAGGAGGACGTGGTCTCTGTCCTGGGGGAGTCTGAAACCAGTCAGTACCAAGCACAAGTGGGATACACTCTACCCACGCTGGAGCTGCACGCAAAAATGTGTGCTAAGCCCCCGACTCAGTAGGAGTTCAGAGCCTGCTTGGACCGGCGCTTCATGTGCAGGCGCTGGTGGCGGAGGAGGTCAGAGTTCTGGGAAAAGCTTTTGACGCAGTACCTGCACTGAAAGGGCTGGGACTTGTCCATGTGAATGTTACTGCGGTGCCGGGCCAGGTGCTCAGGCCGCTGGAACACCTTCCCGCAATCACAGCACTGGCAGCGCAGCTTGGCCTTGCCCTTTGTCAGCAGGTCGTCAGAATCCCCACCCGTGGTCCCTGACGCCTCCTGTTCTTTCTTCTTCACTAACTCTAGTCCGTCTGGCTGCAAGTGTATCCGCCTGTGTGAGAGCAGGTGGGAGTTGAGGCGGAAGCTCTTCCCACAAGCACCGCACCTAAAAGGTTTCTGGACCTCGTGGGTCTCCAGGTGCCCGTCTAGGTCCTCGCTGTCACTGAACAGCTCCCCGCACACCGAGCACTCATGTGGCTTCTCCTGCTCCCTGCGGCTCCGCAGGTGTCGGATGAAGTTGACCCGCCAGCGGAAGATTTTGCCACAGTTAGGGCACACGTAGGACTTTTTAGAGGAGGTCTGCACCTCACCCGCTGCCTCAATGCCGCTCCGGTGGGAGATGGGGAGGCTGTGCTGCTTCTCTGTGGGGCTCCGCGGCTCGTCTGTGCAGTAGGGGCCAAGCTGGGAGTCCTCATCTCCAGAGCTGGACAGCACAATCTCGATTGTCACCTCCTCATCCAGGCTATTCTCGGGGAATGGTGCATCACCTCCCACTACCAGAAAGCAACAAGGTGATCAGTGATGCTGCCCAGGCCACATCCGAGCCCCTGCAAACCCTACCCAAGAAGGTTCTGCGTTGGTCCAGAAACCCACATTTTTGTAAGGAATCTTCCCCTGCAGCTATCTCTGTGGTATGCCTTGTGAGAAGGAATCCCTTAGCATGGGCCACACTGCTAACCCATTCTGCATACCTCTTTCTTCTCTCACTTCCCTACCTTTTTCTCCTAAATCCCCAGATCCAGTCCTTTTATTCGTTTCTTTTCTAGCCACTGAGATCCCTCCAAGCTCTAAGACTGTATCTATCTGTGTAAGCCTTGACCATTTACACATTATTTAACTCTACCTTTCTTAATCAGACAAGGGAAAAATTGTCAGGGTGCATTAAAAGTCTTAAGACAGAGAAGGGTCCTGTATTCTATAAACAGTGACAGGAGGCTGCCAGCTACCATATTCTAGGCACTTAAATTCCCTAGGGGCTGTTCAAGACTTCTGACATGCACAAGGCCATTTGATCCTGGACACAAGCCAATAATGTACTACTTGCCATTATAAACATAGGCAAACTCAGGTCACATGCTTAAGGGCTCAGGGCTAGTGATATTGAGCCCTGCTGTGATGGTAGGGCTTTTCAAAGGCTCCAGATTACTCAAGGTCATCTCTCCCTCTCTGTATCATATCAGAGGCCAACCAACAGCCACTAGTGGTAATGCATAAAGATGCACTGGACTTTATAAACTAACTAAAGCTGGCTCAATGGATCTTGAGTCTGTGCTGTTGGAAAGATGTACTGTGGGGAGGAGCTGGGTGGGCAGTGGGGACCCTGATACGAGGTCCTTGCCTGCAGCCCAGAGACCATTACACAGCTTTCCTTACAGTTGTTTCCTCATTTTTGTGAAATGAGGGGCTCAGGTCTAAAACAGGGGTGGGGGATAGTGGTGCCAGGTCCTTTGAGACAATAATAGGAATATGGTTATTCTGGACTTAACTGCTAGAAGAAGGAGAGTTGTGGCAGCTTAGGGAAGTGAGGGCAGGTGAAACTGGACAGAACCTAGCAGGAACACCCAATACCATAGCAAGCAGGAGAGACACTGGGCAGTGGAAGAGTCTATGCGGGTATTTACCCATACATCAGAGCACAAGTGTGAGGGGACTGGGTACAATGTGAAATGGGGGAGTAGGAAGGAAAGACTTGAAGATTTAGAAAATTTTCAGTCTATCTATTCTGCAAAAAATGAGAAAGTATGTTCTGGAGAGAATACCAAACATGTGGCAGGACAACCACGGATCCTATCGACCATCTAAGAAGCCAAGAGTGGAGATGAGATAATCCAGGAATGGTCTGTAGAGGACCCTCTTGTCCGATGGCCTGGATCCTTGTAAATTTCATGGGCGACCAACAGTGTTTCTGAGAATATCCATCTTGGAATAAAAAGGAAAGAGGATGAACTAAAGGAAGGCTTTCAGATGTCAAAGGCAGTCCATGATGTCAAAGAGTTGGACAAGACTGAGCAACTAACACTACTACCTCTATCAAACTTCTAAAATAAACTAATAGAGCTATCTGGATGCAAACATGGATTATCCTTGAAAGAAAAGGAAGACAGCCCCAAAGGCAGTTTAGAGGTTGACAGAGCTGCCACTGCATCCACAGGCACATAGGATGGACAAAGCACTGAGCCAAAGATGAATCTCAAACCCTAACATCTAATGGAATTTGCCCTGTTAGGATTCAGACTTTCCTGGGAACCATCAGTCTTTCTTCTTAGATGATATTTAGATTAAGTTATGGATTTAGAGCTGATGCTGGAAGAGATTAAGGGATGTTGGGATAGAATGGATGTATTTTATATATGAGAAGTATGAATTATGGGAGAACAGAGAGTGAACGGGAACAAGTATGGATTATGGGGGAACAGAGGGTGAAGTATTACAGGCTGAATTGCACCCTCCTAAAAATACATGATGAAGTCTTAACCCCCAGTAATCAAGAATGTGACTATAGTTGGAGATAAGATCTTTCAAGAGATAATATGCAAGAGACCTCTTGGAAGAAGAGATTAGGACATAGACATGCAGAGAGATGACCATGCGAAGACGCAGGGAGAGGACAGCTGTCTGCAAGCCAAGAAGAGAGGCCGCAGGAGAAACCTCTCTACTGAAAACTCGATCTCAATCTTCTAAACCTCCACAATGTTGAGAAAATCAGTTTCTGTTGTTTGAGCCTCCCAGTCTGCAGTACTTCATTATATCATTCCTAGGAGACTAATGTAGTACATATGGGATTCATGCATATGTGCTAAGTCACTTCAGTAGTGTCTGACTCTTTGCAACACTGTGGACTGTAGCCCACCAGGCTCCTCTGTCCATGTGATTTTTCAGGCAAGAATACTGCAGTGGGTTGCCATGTCCTCCTTCAGGGGATCTCCTAAACCCAGGGATCGAACCTGTGTGCCTTAGGTCTCCTGCATTGGCAGATGGTTTCCTTATCACCAGTGCCACCTGGGAAGCCCACATATGGGATGACAGCCCCCTGAAACCAGATGAAGTGACTAAAAATGGATGCAAAGTTTCTAAAAAGGGGAAAATAATTCAACAATAATGTTGCTGTGTGCCACTGACACAACAGTGTAAAGAATTTCTAGTAGATGAGATGAGACTTACAGAGGTGTGTCCATAACACTGCAGAGAAAAAGTAACATTAGGGATGTCTCAGCTCAGCACTGAGATAATATTATGGGTGATTGGGGGAAGGTGCAGGGCAAGAGAGAAGCTAAACTGTTAGGATAACAGTAGAGAAAACAGGGAAAAGTTACTGGTTATAAGTGCTTTTACTTGTATTGTATCAATCTTCAACAATAACCCCATAAGGTAGACTTGACTATTATCTCTATCTTACAGGAGAAAAATTTAAAACAGAGATAAAATAGCCCAAGGTTCAGGGGAACTGTGCTTAACTGGGGATGGGGGTAGGGGTATGTACTAAGATTATGACTATGCTCTTCCAAGGCCAAGGAACAAAGGCTGCTTTGTATTTTCAAGAACAAAAAGCTCATGACCAGGTTGATGGCTAACTCCTCAAGAAGGGTAAGCTGTGGCTTGGGAATAAATCATTCCCTGTCAGCTGGAGGTGCTAAGGAGAGAAGCAGGAGGATAGGAAGCTGTATGTAAAAAAATAAGTAAATAAAGACACCGTAACAAATATATCCTTATAACGTTAGGATGGGGAGGCTTTCTTAAGCAAGATACACAAAAAAAGAGATGAATAATTGTATTTACATATTTAAAATGTTCTTTAAAAGAACATTTCTGTGCAGACTTCCCTGGTAGTCCAGTGGCTAAGAATCCGCCTGCTAATGTGGGGGACACAGGTTTGACCCCTTCTTTAGAAAGAGCCATGTTGTCACAGGGTAGCTAATCCCATGCGCCACAGCTACTGAAGCCTGAGTGCCTAGAGCCCATGCTCCACAACAAGAAAGGCTACCGCAATGAGAAGCCCATGTACCACAATGATGAGTAGCCCCTGCTCACTGTAACGAGAGAAAACTGGCAAGCAGCAATAAAGACTCAGTACAGTCCAAAATAAATAAATAAATAAAATTTAAAAATTATGTGCTAAAAGACACATAAAGTTAAAAAGTAGTAAGAATTATGTACAAATAATTAGAACAGGGTTTCCCCAGTGGCTCTGCAGTAAAGAATCTACCTGCAATGCAGGAGACACAGGAGATGCATCCCGGGTTGGGATGATCCTCTAAAGGAGGGCATGACAACCCACACCAGTATTCTTGCCTGGAGAATCCCACGGGCAGAGGAGCCTGGTAAGCTACAGTCCATGGTGTCGCAAAGAGTCGGACATAACTGAAGCGACTGAGAACGCACGCATGCACTTAGGAGGCAATTCACGGAAAAGGCAAGCAGATATGGAATAAAGAGCATGGGGTCTGGAGCCTAATCACATGGGTTCAGATCCTCAGTCTGATACTATGGGCCAAGGATTTGTGTCTTTCCAAAATTTCTATGCTGAAGCACTAATTCCCAATGTGATGGTATGTAAAGTGGGGTCTTTGGAAGGTAATTAGGTTTATATGAGATTTTGAAGGTGGGACTTTTGTGATAGGATTAGTACTTTTATAAGAAGAGGAGACAAGAGTTCTGTGTACCAAGAAAAGGTCATGTGAGCACATTAGGGAGAAGGAAGCCAACTAAAAGCCAGGAAGAGAGTCCTCACCACACACTGAATCTGCTGCTGACCTGATCTCCGATTTCTCAATCTCCAGAACTGTGAGAAATATATTTATACTGTTTAACAGAACATATCTCTTTGGTATTCTGATCTAGTAGCCTGTGCTGACTAAGATGGTATTTATCTCAGAAGGTGCATAAAGATACATGAATATAATCACATAAACACCTTATACTGGTGCAGTGCTTGGGACATAAAGACACAGAGCTTACCAAATGTGAAGGGGGAAGGGCAAAAATGAAGAAAAAAGAAAAGGACCAAAGAGTATTCACTAGGCAATTCACAGAAAAAACACAATAAACAAGATATTCAGTCTCAGTGGTAGCATTATAATGTGTGGTTGGACTGACACAAATGGAACTGGTTGGAAGGATCCTTTGTTGAGCGTGGATGTGGCTATGCAGACCCTTCACCTGCTGTGAGGAAGTGTGGGAAGAACTACCAAAATAAAAACGATGCCTATTCTCTGCAATCTATCATCTCACTGATCTTAGATAGATAGCAACCCTTAGCTTCTTGCCATTTCAAAATAGATTTGGTATCAGAGCTCAGCAATGGGAGAGTAAAAACTCCCCTATGGTAATGAAAATCCACATTCTGTAAGTATGCTGCCAGGGCTGAGACTTCCTGTGAGCAGGCAGAAGCAGAGAGGATTCAAACTTCATCCTGAGAATCAAGCTGAACTGGGAATAAGCCACACAGGGACGATCACCCTCGGCACGCAGAAGCAGGCTCCTCAGAAAACCAGGGCATCAAAGTTTGTGGGGAGGGAGTACTGTCAACCTAGATCTGCTGTAGATTTACAAAAACAGAAAATCCCTTTAGTCTACACAGGATAGGGGGTGAATGCAAATGAGTGTGAACTCTGCATGATACTAGGTGGAAATACCAGAATATCACGCAAATCTTGCCTCCAAAAGGTATCAAATTGTGCATGAGTCACTGTAGTGGATTTAAGTAAGGACTGGAGACTCAGGAGTCTAAATGTTGCTGGGCACACTCTCCAGTGGTCCTCCTTTTAGCATTCTGCTAACCTGTTCTTTAATTGCAACATTGCCCAGGGACTCTGGTCTTTATGCTCAGAGAAGAAATACACAGACCATGTGTCCAAAAGCACTATGTCAGCACCCTGCCTCAACCAACCCACAAGAGAAAGGCATGGAGGGGAAGGCCTCAGATTGGGAGTCAGCTGGAAAAGATCCTAGAAAAACAAAGCTAGGGCAAGCAGCCTCAGGAACTCTCAGGAACTGTCAGCAGAAATTTCAGAAAGTTCAATTCCTGAACCTACATCACCCCCACCACCACCAGCACAGATGTATATACATATACAACACACATGCATGCACATATATCACATATGCACAATTTCACACACACAACACAGCAGACATTATATAAACATACATGTACCACATACATAAATGCCCAAGGCATGCTCACATGTATACAACACATGCCACATACCCTGCACATGTACACACTCACACACAATACACCAAACACACTACATACACACAGCATACATGCCAGTACCACATTCATGCACACACATACACGGATGCACATGTACACATCATACCCCCATGCTACATGCACCCACATACTACACACATATATACACACTCAAGCCACACATCACACACAGGTGCACCCACCCCCACACCCTCCTAAGAATTCCTTTACCTGGACAGGTGCTTTGAGGGAGCACTGTCTGCTGGCTTGTCTGGAACTCTGGCACCTGCAGCTCATCCCGCTTTCTTCTTTCTTCTACCTGGAATGGCTGGAGACTTGGAAAGTCTTTCCAGAGAAGAAAATGAAAAATTCATTTTTCCTGCTGCTGCAGCACTACCTGGAAAAGGCATCTTAAGAGATGTCAGGCTATGATCCAAGAGCAGGCCTGGGCTCTCTCTCAGGACAGTCTCTCAGTAAATTAATGTCTGATGAGCAAATGAATCTGCCGGCAAAATGGGCCAACACCATAAACGTGGGTTTTGAAGCTAGAGAGCATGAACGTGGATCTGGGTCCTGCCCCGTCCACTTGACTGCGGACAAGGAACTGCCACCCACGCTGTCATTTTCACTTTCCGTGGTGGGATTTCCAGTACTCCACGCAGACCCTGCATAAACACGGTCTGGACAGTCTGCTGGGGCAGAGACGGGATGGGAAACTGAGCACACCAGAGGCCCTGGCTGCTTGTTCCAGGTGGGGGTGGCGAGTGGAATACTGGTCTGCTCTGTGCCAGCTCAAAGTCCCAAGAGAAAGGAGGCCTGGTGGTACTGCTGGCACGGTACAAAGCTTTTCCCCTGAAGAAGCAGGCATCTTAAGGCATTAAAGCACAGTGGCTACAAACACAAGCTCTGGTGACATGGAAAGCTGGGGGTAGGGGCAGAGGGGTGGGAAATGCTGCTTGTGAGCTGTGGCATGTCAACCAAACCCCAGCACCTCCCCAAGCCTCAGTTTCCTTACACTTCCTGAAGTATGTGGCTGGAAGAAGACAGGTGAGGCACCCAGAGGCACTGTGTCCAGTGCCCAGCTAAGAGGTGGCATGCCCTCCTCTTCTCCTACCTGACTTTTGGAGAGTATCTGACCTCACTTTTAAAGGGGTCATTGCGTTGTTACCACAAGCCAGGTGTTACTTACAGCAGAGGAGAAAGATATTCCTATTATATCCTAGTTCCTGGTTGAAGAGGGCAATCCCCACACCTGGGAAAACTGAAATACCACATCCTTTCCATAAGGAATGAGGGATGGGGCAGGATTCATTCTACCAAGACATGGTCCAGGGGTGATAGAGGGCTCAGGGAGTGGCAGAAGGAGCAGGCCTGCCTCTGGCCAGCAGCAGCCTTCCATTCCACTGAGTTCTGGTATCATTCCTCACCCAAGTAGGAGACCTGGGACACGTCCTTCCCCTGGAAGTCCTGCAACTCTGGAACACGTGGCTCATTCTCTTCTCCCTGGGAGAGATCCAGCTGGGCAGCTGCATCATCTATTCACAGAAAGGGAAGGATATGCATTTATCAGGCCTCTGCTCCCACAGGAAACCAGGGTGGGAGGACAGTGGTGACTCTGAGACAGGTAGAGGAGAGAGAAGTTGGAGGGACACACAACACACCAAGAACACCAACAGGGGCCATGCAGGGAATGTGGAAGGACCAGGGCAAGCAGGGAGAGGGCAGGGGAGGGGGACACTAAAGGGGAAGTTGTGGGCTTGGGATAACTCTTTCAGGCCTATCAGAAAACCAGCAATGAAAAGAGTCAGAATAAGAACGATAGAAGAAGAGTAATGCAAGGGACACAAGTTATATTTGGTTGTGTACGTAAAACAGGTAACAAGCCTAACTTTCATGTGATAGCACCAAGCAATGGTTAATCTGCAGAGTGGCCTTGGCACCGCTGTGCACAGGTGCCTCCCATTAGGGTGGACAGTGAGGTAAGATGTGGACCCCCAGGTCCCTGGTCTCAGGAGAGAGCTGAGTTAAGTCTTACTTGGAGGCAGTGAGACCCCACAGTCTTCTCCAATGATGAACTCTCCGTAGAAGCCAGTCTGGGCAGGGTCTAGAAGGGACCAGTCCTCTTCTGAGAAGCAGAAGATCATATCCTTGAAAGGAGAAACCCGGTTCTGAAACCACAGAACAAGTACACCTCAATCCAGGCACAAGCTAGGTGAGGGATGTGGGAAGGAAGATGAGTCTGAGGCAAAGCCCCTAGCAACACATACAGCTGGGATAAAGACAAAGCAGAGAGGCTGCTCCAGAGCTCACAGTCTCCCCAATTCTAGCCTGAGATCCACCCTCAGATGTATATGGTTTGGCAGAATCCAAACAGTGGATACCTCACAGGGTGGCCAAGGATGTGTAGGACAGGTCTTCCTACACAGTGCTGGAGAGGCTGCATATCTACAACCCTAAGCAGGCAAATGCAGAATGTGCTCAAATGATCAATGTAATGCAGAGATCCCAGTTCTAGAATTTATTCTACACATGTGCAGCATGAGGTCTATATGAGCTCCTCTGCTGCAGCACTGGTGATGATTGTTAAATTTATTCTCAACAGAAGACTGTTTATGTATGCTGCAGAATATCCTATAAAGCATAATCACCAGTATTAGAAAAAAATAAGAGCTTATTTGTCCTGAGTAGGAAGCCCTCCAAGGTGTATTGTTATATGAAAAAAGCATCGTGCAAAGATGGTCTAGATCCCACCTAGAAGTCTTGACCATTGGCTGCTTCTGCAGAGTGAGCTAGGACTTCCCAGATAAGTGTAATATTGAGACTTTTCTTATACTTTGTGTCATGAACCATGGGAATGTATCAAAAATTAACTTTGATTTGTGACATGATGGCACATCCACATAATATCAAGAGACCATAAAAATAAGTCTTTTACAATATGGAATTACAATACTTTGCCAGTTAGAGCATGATGTTAGGTTCTCAAATTACCTGTAAATACTGATATAACAATAGATTAATGGCAAATGTAAATGTCACTGAAAAATTACTCAGTTTGTAGTAATCTGGAACCTCGATCATTTGACAGAATAGTTGGGAGATGTAAAATGTGAAAGATGGACAATTACTGGTCTAGTTGAGATTTCTGTTTGCACCTTCTAATTCCAGAACAGAAATACATAAGTACATTTCTACTAAGCATGTCACTATACATTGGCTTAACGTGCACATATTTTCTGCAAAGGGTTTTAATCACAAAGCATTTAAAAAAAATTCTATTTGGGGTTTTTAAAAAGAGCCCTTTATACACTTAATTGGAAAAGACTTCAAAATATTACCAGTTATTGCCATACGGTTGCCCTGGGGCCAGGTGCCAGGAGGAAGGGACATGGGAATGGCTGGGTAAGGAGAATTTTTGTTAATTTTCTGTTACTGACCATGTGGTATGTGGGATTTTAATTGCCTGAACAGGGGTTGAACCCATGTATCCGGCATTAGAAGCATGGAGTTTTAAAAACTGGACCACCAGGGGAGTCCCAGGAGAGTTTTCAGTGAATCTCCTCCAGTATCTTAGGACCCTTCCTCCCAGCCACATACATACTTTTTAATTTTTTCAAATTAAGCATAGAGAAAACAGAGTAATACAATAAACATGAAGGATATACAATTCTGCAGCTAGAGTCAATAAATTAACATTTTGTCCACAGTACGTTTCTCCCAACATGCATCAATGTGAATCTCTACTACTAAAAAGTTATCCTCCGACATCAGTACAATTTTTTTTTTTTTTTTTAGCACAGTGGTTCTCAACCAAGGAGGACTGATTCTGTGCTCAGAGGATATCTGGCAATGTCTGGAGACATTTTTATCACCACTGAGGGGTGGGTGCTACTAGTATTGAGGGGGTGGAGGCCAAGGATGCTGCCTAACACATCCCTGGGTAGTGGTGCCCAAGACAGCCCAACGCGACAAAGAATTATCTAGCCAAAATGTCAACAGAGCCATGGGCAAGAAACTGTTCTACAACACCCAAGAAACAACACTGGTTCAATAAGCATCTTCTGAATTATGAAACAGCATTATACTTTCAAGGAAAAAAATCATGAAGAATTACATAGGTAACTATGACAAGAAGTCAAGATAGGAATTTGCTGGGTTAAAGCTTTCTAATAGGCCCCTAGAAGTCTTTCTAAACATGCATTGCCTTAAAATGTCAATCATCTGAATATAAATAAAATTCAACAGTCTTATGCTCATATAACCATAGGTGTATGCTTACAATTACTTATTTATAATTTTGGTGTTTTTTTTTTTTTGCCAAAATCCATTGATTAGAAAAAATTAAAAGTGTGATTCTCCCCTAGGTACTTCAGGATGTAGAAAAGTAGGCCTTTATACACAATTAGGAAAAATGAACACTTGAACAACATTTGAGAGAGTGTAGCAGAAGGATACCCTGTGATCTATTAATTCTATTTCTAGTAAATCATTAGAGATGTAAGTAAAACTGAAGGTCCCACCACTAAACCTTCCCAGAAGGCGGCTTCGCTATGGAATTGGTGTTTAATATTCTGTGCATGTCTTTCGAACTCCCACTACATACGAATACAGCATGAAATGACAGCATTGCTCTGTAAGTTTTCATCTGTCACCTCATCCATGTGTAAGAGTGTCTCCAGAGTATATGTGTAGAGGGAGCAATGGGAACACACATTTTGACTGATATTAAGTATTTCCACATTGGTTTTCAGGTAGAGTACCTAAAGGACATTTCCACTGGCAACCCAGTGGCATGCCTGTTTCCATACACCTTTGCCAATACATTGGGTATTGTGAAAAATCTAAGGTTCTAGCAACACTGTGGGTATGAGGCAGTCATGGCAGTGTAACTCCTCTTACCTCGATGAACATCTTGTTGTGGATTTACTGGTCAATTGGGTTTTGTCTTAAGAGGCTCATTTATTCATTTATGCTAGTTTTCACTGAAGTATAGTTGATTTACAATGTTGTGCCAGTCCCTGCTATACGGACTCAGTTATACACAAATGTGCATTCCTTTTTTTCACATACTTTTCCATAAAGGTTTATTACAGGATACTGAATATAGTTCCCAGTGCAATACAGTGGGACCTTGTTTATCCATTCTAAATGTAAGAGTTTGAATCTACCAATCCCAAATCTCAGTTCAACCCTTCCATCCTTCCCCAACCACAAGTCTGTTCTCTGTCTGTGAGTCTATATTTTGTAGATAGGTTCACTTGTGCCATTGTTTTAGAGTCCACATATAATACCATATGGTATTTGTCTTTCTCTTTCTGACTCACTTAGTATGGTAATCTCTAGTTGCATCTATGTTGCTGCAAATGGCAATATTCCATTATTTTTTATGGCTGAGTAGTATTTCATTGTATATATGCACCACATCTTCTTTATCCATTTATCTGTCCAAGGACATTTAGGCTGTTTCCATGTTTTGGCTATTGGGAATAGTCCTGCTATGAACATTGGGGTGCATATATCTTTTTGAACTATAGTTTTATATGGGTTTATTTCCAGGAGTGGAATTGCTGAACCATATGGCAGTTCTATTTTTAGTTTTCTGAGGACCCTCCATATGTTTCCATACATTTTTTCCCACTTACTTTTTACAGTGGCTGCACAAGCTTACATTCCCACCAACAGGGTAGAAGGGTTCCATTTTCTCTACACGCTCTCCAGCATGTATTATTCGTAGATTTTTTAATGATGACCTTTCTGACGAGTGTGACGTGGTAACCTCACTGCAGTTTTGATTTGCAGTTCCCTAATAATTAGCTTAGGGCTTCCCTGGTGGCTTAGTGGTAAAGAATCCATGTGCCAATGCAGGAGACATGAGTTTGATCCCTGGGTTGAGAATGCCTAGAGAAGGAAATGGTAACCACTCCAGTATTCTTGCCCTCTGTCCTGGGAAATTCCTGGACAGAGGAGCCTGGTGGGATTGAGTCAGACACAACTTAGAGACTAAACAACAACAATAATAATTAGCAATGTTGAGAAGATGCTTGTTTATCTAATGAGTTGCTCTTCCTTTTTTTAAGAAAAATCAGCTTGTTATTAACTGTGGCTATACTTAACTATCATAAAATAAAAAATAATAATACGATTTCAATTAGAAAAATTCTAAGTATACTTCAATCACTTTATGGTGGTATGAGTAATTAATCAGTAATATTAGTGACACAGAAAGAATTGCAAGAAAATGTTTAACAAGTTAGTAGGGTGATCATTTTAGAAAAGAGCTTCAATATCAGAAATGTGGCTTTGGAACAAAAACAGGGCAACACAGAAGAGAAGAAAAAGTTCAGAAACAAAATTTGGTAATATGTAAAAATTTAATTAATAAATTTTACTTATGGAAAAAAATCTATAAGTAAAAACAGGACCCTAATCAGTGGGAGGAGGGGGGGGGAATATGATTTTCATCTGATGTGCCTGATACAGTTGGCTAACTACTTAGAAATAAAACTAGATTCTGGTCTTTTATCATAATTACTACAAAAAACAAAAACAAACAAAAAAAAGCCTTGAGGCCCATCCCCCAACTAAAAAGCTTTCAAGCACTAAAAATAGAGAGGCCATATAAAAAAGTAATTGGCAGATACTCCACATAAATTATAAATATTCATAGTAATGAAACATCATGAATGAAATTAAAAGACAAATGACAAACTGGGAACAAAGATATACCATTAATGAAAGGCAAAGAGTACTTAAAGTATATGGAGCCCTTACAACACAACTGGTATAGCTTTCTAATATAGTAAAAAAAAGGTGAGGGAACCAAGTAAATATTTTAAAACATATAAAAAAAAATTCACCTGTACTAGTACATGAAAAAAATGTATATAAAATACCAGTACCAATGTTCTCTTTGATGAAGTTTCAAAAAGAAAGGTGATAAATTTCATCTGACTCCAGAGGTCAAAAGTCCTACAATCCAATCACAGAAATCCCCTGGAATCTTCATAAGAGCTTCTATACCAATACGTAAAATTAACAAGGTTGCTGGATAGAGAGTCAATATTCAAAAATCAATTTTATTTCTATATATGAACAAGTGGAAGACGAAATATTAAAAAACCATACCACTTACAATAGCATCAAAAATCATGAAATTCTTAAGGAAAATGTTTACTAAATATGTACCCTATCCAAACACTGAAGAACTAAGTAAATGGAAGGATTTAAATGTTTCTAGATGGGAAGACTTCAAGCTATTAAGATGTCAATTGCCCCACAATGATCTATAAATTCAGTGAAATTTCATATAAAAATTCTAGGAGGCTTTATTTATTTAAGTTGATGTGTTGATTCAAAAATTTATGACATACTAAGAACTTAAGTATGGATGTGAGAGTTGGACTGTGAAGAAAGCTGAGCACCAAAGAATTGATGCTTTTGAACTGTGGTATTGGGGAAGACTCTTGAGAGTCCCTTGGACTGCAAGGAGATCCAACCAGTTCATTCTGAAGGAGATCAGCCCTGGGTGTTCTTTGGAAGGAATGATACTAAAGCTGAAACTCCAGTACTTTGGCCACCTCATGCGAAGAGTTGACTCATTGGAAAAGACTGTGATGCTGGGAGGGACTGGGGG
>NW_011494810.1:822987-825914 GCF_000754665.1 Bison bison bison | reverse complement strand
CTGGATGGACGTGAGTCTGAGTGAACTCTGGGAGTTGGTGATGGACAGGGAAGCCTGGCGTGCTGCGATTCATGGGGTCGCAAAGAGTCGGACACGACTGAGCAACTGAACTGAACTGAACTGAACTGAAGAACTTAAGAGTAGCCAAAAGAAGTCTGTAAAACAAAAGTCAACCTGGAGGACTCACTACCAACTGCAAGGACAAAGTATAATGTTATAGTGTTCTTGACATAAAGGATCAAAACATAAATCAGTGCACTGTATAGAGCCCAGATGTCCAGACACATGTGGACAATCAATTTATGACAAAGGTCCCAAGGCAATTCAATGGAAGAAAGGGAAATCTTTCAGAAAATCGGGATAACTAAATATCAACATAAAAAAACCAAACCAAACCAAAATAAAAAACAAACCCTACGCCTCGTACCATACACAAAATATTTTAAAAGGAACCAAAGGGACTTCCCTTGCTGTCTAGTGGTTAAAACTCCATGCTTCCATGGCAGGGGGGCTCAATCCATGGTCAGGGAGCTAAGATTCCCACATGCTGCTCATTGCAGCTGGAGGGGAAAAAAGAGAAAAAAAAAAAAAGGAAGCAAAGACCTAAATGCAAAACCCAGAACTATAAAACACAGTAGGAAAATATTTGTGGCCATAGGCTAGACAAAGATTTGTTAGATAGGACACAAAAAGTATTAAATGATAAAAGAAAAAACTGATAAATTCAGTCTCACTAAGATTGAAGATATACGATCTTCAAAAGTGAAAGTGAAATTGCTCAGTCATGTCTGACTCTTTGCAGCCCTATGGACTGTAGCCTACCAGCTCCTCTGTCCATGGAATTTTCCAGGCACGAGTACTGGAGTGGGTTGCCATTTCCTTCTCCAGGGGATCTTCCCGACCCAGGGATCAAACCCAGGTCTCCCGCATTGCAGGCAGACGCTTTACTATCTGAGCCACCAGGGAAGCTACGATCTTCAAGATCATTAAAACAATGTAAAGGCAAGCTGAAGACTGGTAAAACATACTTTCAATACATGTATCTGACAAAGGACTTAATCTAGAACATATATGCTTTAAAAAGTTCCTAAAATACAGAAAGACAAGCAACCTGATGAGCAGGAAAACATTTGGACACTTCCAAAAAGATGCAGAAATGATGCACAAGCACATGAAAAGATACCCAACTTCATTAGTCAACAGAGAAGTACAAATCAAAACCACATTAAGATATCCATTTCAATAACCAAAATACATGTTTTTAAAAATGACAGTGCCAGGTTATGGTGAAGATGTGTAAAAACTGGAACTCATATTCATTGCAGGTAGGAGTATAAGTGGTTAGATCACTATAGAAAACAGGCAGTTCTATAATTCATTATATACACTTCCCCTATGGCAAGTGTATATACCATATTCATTCCTAGGTAATTGCCCAAGAGAAAGGAAAACATATATTCACAAAAAGACTTGCATATGAAGGTTCATAAAAGCTTCATTCATAACATTCAAAAGCTGAAGTGACCCAAATATTCACCAACAGGTCAGTGGATAAAGCAACTATGTGTGTTTGTTTTTGGCCACACTATATGGCTTGTGGGATTTTAGTTACCTGACCAGTGTGGGCCCTCTACAGTGAGAGGGGAGTTTTAACCACTGGACTGCCAGAGAATTACCCTGGATAAACTAACTGTGACACAGTTATACAACAGAATACTACTCGGCAATAAGAAGGGACAAACTACTAATACACACAGGATGAATGATGCTTAAATCACTGGGCTGAGAAAGAGAAGCCTGACTCCAAAGATACATACTATATGATTCCATTTATATAAAAATTTAAAACAAGAACAAACCTTATTGTGACAAAAAGGAAATCAATGCTGGTCTGGGAAAAAGAGCATGCAAAAGGACACAGGGAACTCCTAGGATGATGGAGATGTTTTATATCTTGATTGGTTAATGGTTACATGGGTAGACAGTTGTCAAAAACTCTCTAAACTTTACATTTAAAACAGGTGTTGTTGTTGTTCAGTCGCTAAGTCATGTCTTGACTCTGCAACCTCATGGACTACAGCATGCCAGGCTCCTCTCCTCCACTATCTCCCAAAGTTTACTCAGATTCATGTCCAAAAATAGGTGTGTTGTATGCAAATTATAGCACAAAAACTAGATTAAAAAATGTGAAAATATAGAGACCATCTTCAGCCATCATTTCAACAAAGATTTAAAAACAACATTAATATTAAAAAATATCTATGTAACAATTATACATAAATTCTACATATGTGGGTCACATTAAAAATCACCTGAGATCCTTACCCCTGAGGTCAGAGTTGGCATCACCCATATAGGGAAAACCACTTCAATGGCCAAAACATGCCACACGGGGAAAGACACTACCCAGCTTGGCACTTCCACCAAAACATGCAACCTGAATCTCAATGTGAGTTAAAACCTATCCGAGCAGAGTCTGCAGTACAACTAGTCTTCACCCTTCAGAACTGTTGACACTGTGCAAACACTGAAATTCCAAGGAGAGAATGTCAGACACAGGACAACTAATTGGGAAGCATGACACTCTAAGATTACTATTTCAATGCTGAATTTCCAGAATGTAGTAACTGCATTATGGTTATGCAAGGAACTGCCCTGGCTTTTAGGAAATATGCCCCCTTGGCATGAACAAAGCGATAAAAGGGGTAGAATTTCTGCATATAACTCCCTAAAAATTCTGGGGAAAAAAAAATGGGGGAGGGGGTGGGTAGAGGTAAGGCAGAGACAGAAAGACAGTGGGAGAGAGGGAGGGACAAGCGAGAGAAAGTGACCGAGGATGGGGGAATTAAAGCAAAGACCAGGGCTCCCCTGGTGGCTCAGTGGTAGAGAGTCCGCCTGCCTATGCAGGAGACATGGGCCCAATTCCT
>NW_011494810.1:796283-822887 GCF_000754665.1 Bison bison bison | reverse complement strand
GCCCTAGAGCCCATGCTCCGCAACAAGAGAAGCCACTGCAATGGGAAGTCTGTACACCACAACTAGATGAAAACCTGGCAGCAATGAAGACTCAGCACAGCCAAAAATAAAAATATAATAAATTACAAATAAATAAAGTAAGGCTCTTTGCAAGTCTACTATTCTGGCAATCTTCCCCAAAATTGATATCAATGCCAAAGAAAAAGTTAAAAATAAAAATAAACACAATATTTCAGGGACTTCCCTGCCAGTCCAGTGGTTAAGGCTCCTTGATTTCATTGCAGGGGGAATGGGTTCAATCCCTGGTCAGGGAACTAAGATCCTGCATGGTGTGCAGTGCAGCAAGAAAAAAAAAAAAATCAAAACTTTCTAAGGCTGAATCAGTTTGGAACTGGACTTCTCAAACTTGGATACATATCACTCAAGCACCTTGGTAAAAATGCACATTCTGCATCTGCAGGTCTAGGGTGGAACCTGAGAGCTCACATTTCTCAAGGGGTTTTATTGCTAGCCAGAGGCCAGTGGGGGAGAGAAATCTGTCCTTCAAGATAAGTTCCACAGAATGGAAGGCAAGGCTCAGGAAGTCACAGGCTCTCCTCTCAAGGGCCTGCAGGAGAGAAATTGTTATTGGTCTTAAAGGAAATACGCCACCCTGAAATACATTACTTTGGCCCAAAGATCTTTGAGTTGTAGGGAATGGATAAACAGAAAGACTGCAAAAAAAAGTACCCTCCCCCCATTTGCCTAAAGGCAGGTCGTAAATGTTCCTCTGTGAAAGTATGCCTCCCCTCCTACCAGGGAGGTAAGGTGACTTAATCACCAGACAGAATTCTAGACTCTTATCAGCCCAGAGACAGCATAGTGAACTTAACTAAATCATCTTTATCTTCCATTAGTTTACATATCTACCTTCCCACAATTTATTAGCCCTTGAAGCTCAAAATCCTCTTGTCATTTCTCCATAAATGAACTGCCTGTGGTTAAAATGGGTTTCCCAGGTGGTACAGTGGTAAAGAATTTGCCTGCTGGTGAACGCAATGGCACCCCACTCCAGTACTCTTGCCTGGAAAATCCCGTGGATGGAGGAGCCTGGCAGGCTGCAGTCCATGGGGTCGCTGAGGGTCGGACATGACTGAGTGACTTCACTTACACTTTTCACTTTCATGCATTGGAGAAGGAAATGGCAACCCACTCCAGTGTTCTTGCCTGGAGAACCCCAGGGAAGGGGGAGCCTGGTGGGCTGCCATCTATGGGGTCGCACAGAGTCGGACATGATTGAAGTGACTTAGCAGCAGCAGTAGACACAAGAGACTCCGGTTTGATCCCTGTGACAGGAAGATCCCCTGGAAGAGGAAATGGCCACCCACTCCCAGTATTCTTGCCTGAAAAATTCCATGGACAGAGGAACCTGGTGGGTTACAGTTCTTGGGATCGCAAAGAGTCTAACATGACTGAGCACACACACACGTGGTTAAAGTGGTATATAAACTCTGGATCTGGTAAGGCATCCCATAGGCATACAAAATAAAAAATTTTCACCTGTTAATCTGTCTTATATTAGTTCAATTTGCAGTTTCCTGGCCACTAAACCTTAGAAAGTAGAGGAAAAAGTTTTATTTTCCCCCTCCTTGGGAAGTCTCTCCATATGAGAAATTGATAAGGAAAAGATAGTAATTGACACTGTTGATGAAATATGAAAGAAATCAGAAAAAATAGAAAAGAAAGAAATTCATGAAAACACTCAGAAATCTCAGAAAACTGGAAACATGTAATATTGTTTTACTTTTCCAAAATCATGCCAATTTTTATAAGAAGAATGGGTGGGGGAAATATATAGGTCCACTTAAAATCAGATTTGCAGAGGAGACCTCTGTTTCCTTCTTGAAGATGGAGGAGACATACCTTTCTTTAAGTGCTCCCACTAAGTAAAACTAAAATCCTAGGAAATGATATATTAAAAAACAAGCAAACACAGCAGACTATGAAAAGTGGAGAAAGAGAGGCACACCAGCTAGAAACCTTGGATCAGGAGGAACAACAGTGGTGAGTACCCTCATTTTTCTTTCGGCCTCATATATTAAATCAAAACTTGAAGCTGAAGGAGCCAGTAACTCCAAAACCCCAATACACAGAAGTTGCTCAGTCGTGTCTGACTCTCTGCGACCCCATGGATTGTAGCCCACCAGGCTCCTCGGTCCATGGGATTTTCCAGGCATGAAAACCCCAATAGGCACAGATAAAAATAAAACCCTAACAAAAGCCTGTTCTCTCAGGCACAGGACTGAGAAAGTAGCTAGACAGACAATACCTGCTCTACTCCAGCCAAGCACCACAGAAAAAAACTCTCCAACCTTGTTCATAATAGGAGTGAGTGAGAGTCTAAACTTCCACCCTCATTAGGCTGCAATGAAGTGTCTAAACACCCCCACTGGGGTGGTCTCAGGGAATGCCAAGCAGGGATCTGGAACTTCCATCCCTGCTGCTGCTAACAGTCCTCCCCACTACCACCACTGCATCAGTGGAGACCATATCAGGAACTACCAACCAGTATCAGGAACTACCAACCCCCCTCAGGAGCCCTCTGACTTTGGAGCCAATGGAGACAAGTTAAGGAGGAAGCTTGATTTGTTCCCTCACCTGTCAGTAATATGGTAGCCTACCTGCTCGTTTTCCTCTCTCCACCTTTAAGATTTTGCTGTGTTTTTAAAAAATGTATAATTTCCTGGGATTTTAGTTGTACTTAATGAGCACAATTAAAGGGATGGGAATACCACACCACCTTACCTGTCAAACCTGTATGCAGGTCAAGAAGCAACAGTTAGAACTGGACATGGAACAAGAGACTGGTTCAAAATTGGGAAGGGAGTATGTCTTACATGCAGAGTGCATCAGACTAAATGCTGGGCTGGATGAATCACAAGCTGTAATCAAGATTGCCAGGAGAAATATCAATAAGCTCAGATATGCAGATGATACCACTCTGAAGGCAGAAGGCAAAGAACTAATGAGCCTCTTGATGAGGATGAAAGAGGAGAGTGAAAAATCTGGCTTAAAACTCAACATTCCAAAAAGTAAGATCCTGGCATACAGTCCCATAACTTCATGGCAAATAGATGGGTAAAAAGTAGAAACAGTGGCAGATTTTATTTTCTTGGGCTCCAAAATCACTGCAGAAAGTGACTGCAGCCATGAAATTAAAAGACGCTTGTTCCTTGGAAGAAAAGCTATAACAAACCTTGACAGCTTATTAAAAAGCAGAGACATCACTTTGCAACAAAGGTCCACAATCAAAGTTATGGTTTTTCCAGTAGTCATGTAGGGATGTGAGAGTGGGACCCATAAAGAAAGCTGAGAGCCAAAGAATCGATGCTTTTGAATTGTGGTGTTGGAGAAGACTCCTGAGAGTCCCTTGGACTGCAAGGAGATCAAACCAGTAGATCTTAGAGGAAATCAGTCCTGAATATTGATTGGAAGGACTGGTGCTGAAGCTCCAATACTTTGGCCACCTGATGTGAAGAGCCAACTTACTGGAAAAGACCCTGATGCTGGGGAAAATTGAAGGCAAAAGAAGAGGGCAGCAGAGGATAAGATGGTTAGATAGCATCACCAACTCAATGGACATGAATTTGAGCAAACTCCAGGAGATAGTGAAGGACCCAGAAGATACATCATAAGAAACTTCTGAAACCTAAAGACAAAATTTAAAAAAATGGGATCTTTCCTATAGGAAGAAAGGAAATTCATGTGATAGCAGATTTCTGGTCAGAAACTGTGCACGAAACGTACTTATCAAGTGCTGAAAGAGAACTGTCAACTGTAGATTTTATATTGATGAAAATATACTTCAGGAGTGAAGGGAAAATCTAGACATTCCCAGGGGAATAAAAAATAGTTACACTTGCCACCAGCAGATTTATCTTAAAAGAATGGCTAAAGAAAGTTCCCTAAACAGAAGGGAAACAAGGAAACAATAAAAGGAATTGTGGAACATAAGAAAGGAAGAAAATGTTAAGCCAAAATATGAGCAAAGACAATAGGCTTTTCTTCTTTTTAGGTTTATTAAATAATGTTTGACAGTTGAAGCAAAGGTTGTAACACTGTCTAACATAGTTCTAAATATCAGACATCGTTCTTAATGTATGCAGAAAAAATATTTAAATCAATCGTATTATAAAATGGGAAGGGTGAAGGGATGTAAAGCATTGGGATAAGTTCCGTATAATACCTAGAGAAAGTGAGACAGGAAGGAAGAGGGCAGGGCACAACCATTATGACACAACCATTAACAACAGAATAGGATATAAATGGGTTAGAACCAACTAAGCCCAGGAGGGTGGAAGATTTCCCTTCTAGTGGACTTGAGCCTCATTATACACTCTTGAATCACATTAGTATCTAAATGACATATCCACAGAGGCCACGGCAGTTCAGAGGACAACCATAAAAGGCCAAAAAGTGAGTGGTGGCCCAATTCCTGGAAATCTCTGCTCCTTCCCCAAATTAGAATAATCTTCCCATTCGTTAGCCTATGAAGTTACTCAGCTAATAAAAATAACCACCACCACACCTCAGGGCCACTCTTGCCTTCCCAGACCATATACACTGTGGAGTATTTTCTCCCAGCGCCTCGTACTTCCCCAGACCCCGACCTCATGCTCTGGGGCTGCTGCTCTCAACTTTTGAAATGACCCACATTGTCCACAGAGTGTGAAAGTTAAAGTGTTAGTTGCTCAGTCATGTCTGACTCTTTGTGACCCCATGGCATTCTCGAGGCAAGAATACTGGAGTGAGTAGCCATTCCCTTCTCCAGGGGATCTTCTCAATCCAGGGATGAAACCTGGGTCTTGCACACTGCAGGAGGATTCTTTACCGCCTGAGCTACCAAGGAAGCCCATCTACAGAGTGTGTATTTCTCTAAACTCGCTTCCACTTTACTATGGTCTGCTAGTGTATTCCCTCCTGCACAAAGCCAAGGACCCTCACTTGGTGGACTGTCCCAGGGAATCATTCAAGACCTAGGACATGACCATCCTCTCCTGTGTGCCATATTTTTTCTGCAACACTATCACTAAAAAGTTATATGACAAAAATTCTTTGCTTGATCAAACTTTAGTCAGGCTCCTGAACCTTCCCCTATGCCCTCTGTGCACTTCCGCATAAAACCCAATTTCAGCATTAAGTCAGTTTAACCAGCAACTAAGCTTAGCACAACAGAGTGGTTTAACCAGAATCTTCTGTCTTCCACAACTGACTGTGTTCCTCATCCCTTACCACCCCCTAGGTCATGTCTGATCACCCTGGTCCAGGGGTCCCCAGTGCCCGGGCCATGTACTGGTACCGGTCTGTGGCTTGTTAGATACCAGGCCACACAGTTAAGAGGTGAGTGGTGGACAAGTGAGCAAAGCTTCATCAGTATTTACAGATGCTCCCCATCACTGCATTACTGCCTGAGCTCTGCCTCCCATCAGATCAGTGGCAACATTAGATTCTCATAGGAGTTTGAAGCCTACACTGAACTGAGGAGATACCCCACATCCAAGGTCAGGAGCTGCGGCTAAACTTTGCTGGAGTGGCTGTGACCGGGTACCCCGCATCCAAGGTCAGAGAAACCTCAGCAAGACAGAAGGCGCTGGAATGGCGGCTGTGTGGTGCTCGAGCAGCTGTGAGAAGATACCCCAAATCCAAGGGCAAATGAGATGCCCCAGCAAGAGGGTAGGAGGGGCGAATTCGCATTTAGAATCAAACCCCATTCCTGCCAGAGACGCTCAGAGGGCTCAAACAAACCTTGTGCACACCAGGACCCAGGGACCCCATAGAGACTGAGACAGAACTGTTTTGAGTGTCTCCTGGTGATTGCAGCCATGAAATTAAAAGATGCTTACTCCTTGGAAGGAAAGTAAGTGAAAGTTGACCAACCTAGACAGCATATTAAAGGGCAGAGACATTACTTTGTCAACAAAGGTCCGTCTAGTCAAGGCTTTGGTTTTTCCAGTAGTCATGCATGGATGTGAGAGTTGGACTATAAATAAAGCTGAGCACAGAAGAATTGATGCTTTTGAACTGTGGTGTTGGAGAAGACTCTTGAGAGTTCCTTGGACTGCAAGGAAATCCAACCAGTCCATCCTAAAGGAAATCAGTCCTGGGTGTTCATTGGAAGGACTGATGTTGAAGCTAAAACTCCAATACTTTGGCCACCTGATGCAAAGAGCTAACTCTCTGGTTGGATGGCATCACCGACTTGATGGACATGGGTTTGGGTAGACTCTGGGAGTTGGTGATGGACAGGGAGGCCTGGCGTGCTGAGGTTCACGGGGTTGCAGAGTCGGACATGACTGAGCTGACTGACTGTGGAGGTATGGGTCAGCAGTGGACTGCCACAGGGACAGGGGCTCTGGGTGCAGCAGACTTGGGTATGGCGTAAGTCCTCTTGGAGGAGGTTGCCATTAACCCTACCATAGAACTGCGAGAACTTATACAGGACTGGGAAATAGACTCTTGCAGGGCACAAACAGAACCTTCTGTGCACCAGGAGTCTCCAGCAGAGGTGTGGGTTGGTAGTGGCCTGTTGCGGGGTTTGGGGCAGTTAGTGTAGCAGTGCTTGGCATGGGATATTTTGAAGGAGGTCCTCATTATCTTCACTACCTCCACCATAGTTTAGCCCCAGGTAAATAGCAGGGAGGGAACACAGCTTCACCCATCAACAGAAAATTGGATTAAAGATTTACTGAACATGGCCCCACCCATCAGAACAAGACCCAGGTTCCCCCTCAGTCAGTCTCTCCCATCAGGAAGCTTCCATAAGCCTCTTATCCTTCTCCATCAGAGAGCAGACAGACTGAAAACCACAATCACAGGAAACTAACCAGTCTGATCACATGGACCACAGCCTTGTCTAACTCAATGAAACTATGAGCCATGCTGTGTAGGGCCACCCAAGACGGATGGGTCATGGTGGAGAGTTCTGACAAAATGTGGTCCACTGAAGAAGGGAATGGCAAACCACTTCAGTATTCTTGCCTTGAGAACCCCATGAACAGCATGAAAAGGCAAAAAGATAGGACACTGAAACATGAACTCTCCAGGCCAGTAGGTGCCCAATATGCTACAGGAGATCAGTAGAAGTAACTCCAGAAAGAATGAAGAGATGGAGCCAAAGCAAAAAGCACACCCAGCTGTGGATGTGACAGGTGACAGAAGCAAAGTTCGATGCTGTAAAGAGCAATATTGCATAGGAACCTGGAATGTCAGGTCCATGAATCAAGGCAAATTGGAGGTGGTCAAACAGGAGATGGCAAGACTGAACGTCGACATTTTAGGAATCAGCAAACTAAAATGGACTGGATGGGTGAATTTAACTCAGATGACCATTATATCTATTACTGTGGGCAAGAATCCCGTAGAAGAGATGGAATAGTCATCATGGTCAACAAAGGAGTCTGAAATGCAGTACTTGGATGCAATCTCAAAAACAACAGAATGATCTCTGTTCATTTCCAAGGCAAGCCATTCAATATCACTGTAATCCAAGCCTATGCCCCAACCAGTAACGCTGAAAAAGCTGAAGTTGAATGGTTCTATGAAGACTTATAAGAACTTCTGAACTAACACCAAAAAAAGATGTCCTTTTCATTATAGGGGACTGGAATGCAAAAGTAGGAAGTCAAGAAACATTTGGAATAACAGGCAAATTTGGCCTTGGAATACGGAATGAAGCAGGGCAAAGACTAATAGAGAAGACTCTACATATGGAAATCACCAGATGGTCAATACCAAAATCAGACTGATTATATTCTTTGCAGCCAAAGATTGAGAAGCTCTATACAGTCAGCAAAAACAAGACCGGGAGCTCAGATCATGAACTCCTTATTGACAAATTCAGACTTAAATTGAATAAAGTAGGGAAAACCACTAGACCATTCAGGTATGACCTAAATCAAATCTCTTACGATTATACAGTGGAAGTGAGAAATAGATTCAAGGGATTAGATCTGACAGACAGACTGCCTGATGAACTATGGACGGAGGTTTGTGACATTGTACAGAAGACAGGGATCAAGACCATCCCCAAGAAAAAGAAATGCAAAAAAGCAAAATGGCTGTCTGCAAAGGCCTTACAAACAGCTGAGAAAAAAAGAGAAGCTAAAGGCAAAGGAGAAAAGGAAAGATATATCCATCTGAATGCAGAGTTCCAAAGAATAGCAAAGAGAGGTAAGAAAGCCTTCCTCAGTGATAAATGCAAAGAAATAGAGGAAAACATAGAATGGGATAGACTAGAGATCTCTTCAAGAAAATTAGAGATACCAAGGTAACACTTCATGCAAAGATGGGCTCTATAAAGGACAGAAATGGTATGGACATAACAAAAGCAGAAGATATTATGAAGAGGTGGCAAGAATACACAAAACTATACAAAAAAGATCTTAATGACCCAGATAAACATGATGCTGTGATCACTCACCTAGACCCAGACATCCTGGAATGCAAAATCAAGCAGGCCTTCTCTACAAACAAAGCTAATGGAGGTGATGGAATTTCAGTTGAGCTATTTCAAACCCTAAAAGATGACGCTGTGAAAGTGCTGCACTCCATATGGCAGAAATTTGAAAAACTCAGCAGTGACCATTGGACTTGAAAAATTTCATTCCAATCCCAAAGAAAGGCAATGCTAAAGAATGTTCAAGGTACCTCAAAACTGCAGTCATCTCACACACTAGCAAAGTAATGCTCAAAATTCTCCAAGCCAAGCTTCAACGATACAAGAACCATGAACTTCCAGATGTTCAAGCTGGATTTAGAAAAGGTAGAGGAACCAGAGACCAAATTGCCAACATTCTCTGGATCATAGAAAAAGCAAGACAGTTGCAGAAAAACATCTACTTCTGCTTTATTGATTAGGCCAAAGCCTTTGACTGTGTGGATCACAAGAAACTGTGGAAATACCAGACCACCTTACCTGCCTCCTGAGAAATCTGTTTGCAGGTCAAGAAACAACAGTTAGAACTGGACATAGAACAACAGACTGGTTCCAAATTGGGAAAGGAGTAAGTCAATGCTGTATAATGTCACCCTGCTTATTTAACTTCTCTGCAGAGTACATCATGTGAAATGCCAGGCTGGATGAAGCACAAGCTGGAATCAAGATTGCTGGGAGAAATCAATAACCACAGATATGCAGATGACACCACCCTTATGGCAGAAAGTGAGGAAGAAATAAAGAACCTCTAGAAGAAAATGAAAGAGGAGAGTGATAAAGTTGGTTTAAAGCTCAACGTTCAGAAAACTAAGATCATGGCATCCAGTCCCATCACTTCATGGCAAATAGATGGGGAAACAATGGAAATAGTGAGAGACTTTATTTTCTTGGGCTCCAAAATCACTGCAGATGGTGACTGTGGCCATGAAATTAAAAGACACTTGCTCCTTGGAAGAAAACTATGTTCAACTTAGATAGCATATTAAAAAGCAGAGGTATTAATTTGCCGACAAAGGTCCACCTAGTGAATGCTATGGTTTTTCCAGTAGTCATGTATGGATGTGAGAGCTGGACTGTAAAGAAGCTGAATGCCAAAGAATTGATGCTTTTGAACTGTGGTGTTGGAGAAGACTCTTGAGAGTTCCTCGTTCTATAAGGAGATCAAAGCAGTCAATCCTAAAGAAATTCAACACTGAATATTCAATGGAATGACTGATGCTGAAGCTGAAGCTCCAATACTTTGGCCACCTGATGGGAAGAACTGACTCATTTGAAAAGACCCCGATGCTGGGAAAGATAGAAGGCAGGAGGAGAAGGGGACGACAGAGGATGAGATGGTTGGATGGCATCACCGACTTGATGGACATGAGTTTGAGCAAGCTCTCAGAGTTGGTAATGGACCATGCTCTAGTCCATGGGGTTGCAAAGAGTCAGACAGAACCAAGCTACTGAATCAAACTGAGCAACAAAGATCCAGTAAAGTCAAAAAAAAAAAGCAACTTTTTTAAAAAAGAAAAGAAGCGTGAATATAGAACTCAATAGCACCATCAAAAATAAGATCTAAGCAACATTTATACACTACTTCACTCAACAACTGCAACATTTTTTTAATTTAAATGCTCACAGAATATAAACTAGACAACCCTATACTGGATCATCAAAATCCTGGAAGAAGAGGAGAAACTCCCAACAAATTTGAAATCATACAATATGTTCTCTGAAAACAATGAAATTGAACTAGAAATCAATAATAGAAACATAAAAGGAAAATTTTCAAATCTTTGGAAACTGAACACCACACTTCTAAAGTATGGTGAAGAATAAGGCTCAAGAGAATTTAAAAATACACTAAAGTGATTGATAATAAAACAAAAACACACTGTACTACAATTTGTGGGATGTTGTTAAAGCAGGATAGCATGAAAATGCTTACATAAGAAAAGCTTACATTTGGGGACTTCCCTGGTGGTTTACCAGAGAAGGCAATGGCACCCCACTCCAGTACTCTTGCCTGGAAAATCCCATGGACGGTGGAGCCTGGTTGGCTGCAGTCCATGGGGTCGCTAAGAGTCAGACACAACTAAGTGACTTCCCTTTCACTTTTCACTTTCATGCATTGGAGAAGGAAATGGCAACCCACTCCAGTGTTCTTGCCTGGAGAATCCCAGGGATGGGGAAGCCTGGTGGGCTTCTGTCTATGGTTGCACAGAGTCGGACATAACTGAAGCGACTTAGCAGCAGCAGTAGCAGCAGCTGGTGGTTTACCTGTTAAGAATATTGTCTTCCAATGAAGGAGACACAGGTTTGATCCCTGGTCAGGGAACTAAAATTTCACATGCCTTGGGGCCAACTGAGCCCACAAACACTAGAGCACATGTGCCATAACTAAAGCTTTTGCATTGCAATGTAGATCCTGCATGCTGGAGCTAAAATCTGATGCAGCCAAATAAATAGATAAATATTTTTTAAAAAGGAAAAGAAAAACACAGATTACCACAACTCATCCATTGTGAAATAGATAGCATGACCAGTCCTATACCATTAAGGAAGTTGAATCTATAATTAAAATACCACACACACCCCACTCCACCCTCAAATCTTTATAGTTCATGTAGTTTCCCTAAAGAATCCTACCAAACATTCAAAGAATGAACACTAATTCTACACCATCTCTTTTAGAAAACAAGAAGAGGGAACACTTTACAGTTAATCTTCAGAAGCTAGTATTACCCTGGCCAATTTAGGCAAAGACAGTAAAGAAAACAAACAAAAACCACTGACAGACATCTCTCATGAATAAAGAATAAAAAATCCTTAATGACATAATAGCAAATAAAATTCAGCAATATATAAAGAGAATTTCACATCAAGAAGTCATGAATGACAAGAAAGCATTTATTCCAGGGATGAAAAGCTGGTTCAAATTCAAAAGTCAATCAATACAATCCACAATATTAACAGTCTAAAGAAAATTCAAATAATCATATCAACTGATAAAGGAAAGGTTTTGACAAATTCAACAATCACACATAATAAAAACTCCAGAAAAACAGGAATTAAGAAACTTGAACAACTTGATAAAGAGAATTTATTTAAATTTTACAGCTAACATGTTTAACTGTGAAAGACTAAATGCTTTCCCCTCAAGATGGGGAATAGGGCAAGGATGGAGATTTGTTCCCGCCTCTGCTATTCAACAGTATGCTGGAAGTTCTATCCAGTGGAATAGGGCGAGAGAAGGAAATAAAAGAATAAAAACTGAAAAGAAAGAAATAAAACTGCCCTAATTTGCAGATGACATAATTGTACAGAAAATCCAGAACTGCTTAAAATTAAAAACAAAAACCAAAACCCCACCAAAACCCTTCTTAAACTCACCAATGATTCTAGCATGGTCTCAGAATACAAAATAAACTTACAAGAATCAAGTATGTTTCTTATCCTATAAATAAATGTGTTGTCACCACAATTTTAAATATATTATAATTTACAACTGCTGATAAAGTGAAGTACCTAGGTCTAAATCTAACAAAACACATAGAAAATGTATAATCTAAGAATTTATATAACAGTGATGAAATAAATGTTTAAAAAAGTAAATGAAGAACAATATTGCATTCACAGATTGGAAGACTCAGATGATAAAAATGCCCATGTTCCCCAAACTGAAATATAGGTTGGTTTAACAAAATCCCTATCAAAATATCAGTAAGATCCTTTGTAGTCATGGACAAGATTATTCTAAAATTTACAGAGAAAAGAATTAAAATAGCTAAAATCAAAGGGATTAAAATAGCTAAAATAATTTTGAAAAAGAAAGAATAAAATAAAAGAATCAATCTACCCAACTTTAAGACTTAGCATATAGCTACAGTAATCAAACTTGTACAGTACTAGCAGAGAAAGAGACAAATAAATCAATGGAACAGAATAGAGAACCTAGGAAAAGACTCACACAAATATGCTCAACAGATTTTTGACAAAGGGACAAAAGCAATTCAGTGGGGGAGAGACAGCCTTTTCAACAAATGGTATTGGAGCAACTGGACATCCACTGGTAAAAAATATGAACCTTGACCTCAATCTCACATTTATACAAAATTAGAGATCATGGACTTAAATGTAAATGGATCACAGATCATGGATTAAAGGTAAAAAGAACTCAAATGTAAAATGTGAAACTATCTCACTTTTAGGAAAAAATAGGAGAAAATCTTTGGGATCTAATACTAAGCCAAGAGTTCTTAGACTTTATACCAAAAGCCTGATACTTAAAAGGAAAAACTAACAACCTGGACTTAATCCAGATTTAACACTTTTGCTCTATTAAAAACTCTGTTAAAGGGATGGAAAGACAAGTTTCAGAGTAAGAGGAAAAATCTGCAAAACACATATCCAACAAAGGACAAATATATATTGAGTTCTTAAAACAATAGTAAAAAAGTAAATGGTCCAATTAGAACCATGGGCAAAAGTCATAAAGAAACATTTCACATAAGAGGATATTCAGATAGTGGAGAAGCATAGGAAAAGATACTCAACTTTATTAGCCTTGAGGGAAATGCAAATTTAAACCACAATATCACTTATCAGAATGGCTAAAAAAAAAAGTGACAATAATGAACAGTGAGAGGATGTAGACAATGTCGTTATTCATACATAGCTCACAGGAATGCAAAATGGAACCGTTACTCTTGAAAAGGAAGTTACTCTGGAAAATAAAAGCTTCCCTACAAAACTAAATATACACTTCCCATTAAACCTAACAACTGCATGCCTGAGCATTTATCCCAAAGAAACAAAGACTGACATTCACACAAAACCTGTACACAAATGTTTACAGCAGCTTTATGCAAAATGGCCTCTGTGGGGAGACAGCAAATTAGCCAAGATGGCTGTGTTCAGGCTCTCTCGCCCCACATTTTGTAAATAATGACTATTAACAGTTGAAATCATTTTTATAGCACTGCACATGCACTCATGAGGTACTCCCTTGGCTACTTTGTGGGGTATCCCTGTATGAGCTTCACCATGAAAAACTCTGGCTGCTGCTACATTGGGGCCATGCTGGAGGAACATCATGATTATGGTATATGAGATTATATTATGGCTCTGTTATGGCTACATTATGATTACATTGTGGCTGCTGCTATGGCTCCCACAACAGCCAGGAGAGAGGCTGTATTATGGCTGCCATGCCAGCCAGGAAAGAATAAACATGTCTGCAGTTCCTATGGCTCCTCAAGTCTTCTTCCAGCCTCTTAGCTTGTGCCTTGCCTACCCTGGGTTCAGCGAACAGTGTGGACAGTGTGAAAAGAGAGACAATTGGCACTGTGAGCAGGATCAGCAAGACAGCCCCAACTAGAAACAACCAAAATGTCCTTCAATGGGTGACTGGTTAAACAAACTGTAGTATAGCCGTACCAAGACATTCTACTCAGTACTAAAAAAGGAACAGACTACTGATACATGCAAAACCCTGGCTGAAGCTCCACAGAATTATGCTGTAAATTCCCAAATGTTACATACTGTATGAATCCATTCATATAATTTTCTTGAAACGGCAACATTCAGTTCAGTTCAGTTCAGTCCAGTCACTCGGTCACGTCCGACTCTTTGCGGCCCCATGAATCGCAGCACGCCAGGCCTCCCTGTCCATCACCAACTCCCAGAGTTCACTCAAACTCATGTCCAGCGAGTCGGTGATGCCATCCAGCCATCTCATCCTCTGTCGTCCCCTTTTCCTCCTGCCCCCAATCCCTCCCAGCATCAGAGTCTTTTCCAATGAGTCAACTCTTTGCATGAGGTGGCCAAAGTACTGGAGTTTCAGCCTTAGCATCATTCCTTCCAAAGAACACCCAGGGCTGATCTCCTTTAGAATGGACTGGTTGGATCTCCTTGCAGTCCAAGGGACTCTCAAGAGTCTTCTCCAACACCACAGTTCAAAAGCATCAATTCTTCGGCGCTCAGCTCTCTTCACAGTCCAACTCTCGCATCCATACATGACCACTGGAAAAACTATAGCCTTGACTAAACGGACCTTTGCTGGCAAAGTAATGTCTCTGCTTTTCAATATGCTATCTAGGTTGGTCATAACTTTTCTTCTAAGGAGTAAGCATTACAGAGATGTAAAACAAGTTAATAGTTGTCAGAGAAAGATGAGAGCATGGTGTAAAAGAGAAGTGGGTTTGGTTATAAAAGGCAAAATGAAGGATTCTCCAATGAAGCAAATGACCTGTATCCTTTATGTATCCATGTCAACTCGCTAGTTGTGACACTGTATATTTTCACAAGATGTTGCCATTTAAGAACTTTACACAGTTTGTTATGATCCACACAGTCAAAGGCTGTAGCGTAGTCAATGAAACAGAAATAGACATTTTTCTGGAATTCCCTTGCTTGTTCTATGATCCAATGGATGCTGGCAATTTCGTCACTAGTTCCTCTGCCTTTTCTAAATCCAGCTTGTACATCTGGAAATTCTTGGTTCACGTACTGTTGAAGCTTAGCTTTAAGGATTTTGAGGACTACCTTACTAACATGTGAAATACGAGAGAAATATCAATAACCCAGATATGCAGATGATACCACCCTAATGGCAGAAAGCACAAAGGAACTAAAGAGGCTCTAAGAGGAGAGTAAAAAAGTTGGCTTAAAACTCAACATTCAAAAAACTAAGATCATGGCATCCAATCCCATCACTTCATGGCAAATACGGAAACAATGGAAACAATGACAGACTTTATTTTCCTGGGCTCCAAAATCACTGTGGATGGTGACTGCAGCCATGAAATGAAAAGACACTTGATCCTTGAAAGGAAAGCTATGACAAACACAGACAGCATATTAAATAGCAGAGACATCACTTTGGCAACAAAGTTCTGTATAGTCAAAGTTATGGCTTCTCCAGCAGTCATGTATGGATGGATGTGAGTTGGACCATAAAGAAAGCTGAGTGCTGAAGAACCGATGCTTTCAAACTGTGGTGTGAGAGAAGACTCTTGAGAGTCTCTTAGACTGCAAGGAGATCAAACCAGTCAATCCTAAAGGAAATAAGTTCTGAATATTCATTGGAAGGACTGATGCTGAAGCTGAGGCTCCAAAACTCTGGTCACCTGATGCGAAGAGCGGACACAATGGAAAAGACCCTGATGCTGGGAAAGACTGAGGGCAGCAGGAGAAGGGGAGTGACAAGAGGATGAAATGGTTGGATGGCATCATTGACTCAATGGACAAGAGTTTGAGCAAACTCCAGGAAATGGTGAAGGCAGGAAAGCCTGGCATGCTACAGTCCATGGTGTCAGAAAAAGTCAGACATCACTTAGTGACTGAACAATAACAAATATTACTTAGTATAAAAGTATAAGCAATCTTATACTTAGTATAAAAGTGTAAGGGATCTCTTATGAGTATAAGAGATTCAACTTCATGTAAATTGAACTATATGTGATTTTAGTTATGTAAAAAAATTAAAAATATATAAATTTCATGTGCACCATGATCTCAGAACAGCATTACTAACAATAGCCAAAAGGCCGAAGCAACCTAAGTGTCCATCAATGAATGAACAGATAGACAAAATGCATTATATACATAACAGGGAATACTATTCAGCCTTAAAAAGGAAGGAGATTCTGCACATGTTACTTCAAGGATGAACCTTCAGGTCATTATGCTTAATGAAATAAGCCAGTCATGAAAAGAAAAATGCTGTATGATTCCACTTATAGGAGATATCTGGAGTAGTCAAATCATAGAAGAAGCAGAATGGTGGCTTCAAGGGGCTGGGAGGTATGAAGAATGGAGGGAGTTACTTAATTTGTGAGGAATTTCAACTTGGGCAGATGGAGAAGGAAATGGCAACCCACTCCAGTATTCTTGCCTGGAGAATCCCATGGACAGAGGAGCCTGGCAGGCTATAGTCCACGGGATCACAAGAGTCAGACATGACTTAGAGACTAAACCACCACCACCACCACCAGATGAAAAAACACTAGAGGTTGGCTCCACAACAATATCAATATGTTTAATATTACTGAACACTTAAAAACACTATGTGAAAAATGGTTAAGATAGTATATTTTGTTATGCCTATACTACCATAAATATTTTAAAACCAAAAAAAAAAAAAAGATTTTCATGATGGTGATTTCTAGTTCATTAGGCAGCAACTATCTTCAACAGAGTGATAAAACAACACTGAATATCAAAATATACATCTTTTTTCCCACAAGATGCATATCAAGGCTCATTAGATATTAAATTTACAATATCTCCCTGTGTGTCACACTAATCAAAGATATATCAATTTTTAATAAGAAATATGAGTTTCATCTCCTTTGGGTCGTGTATGTTCAACAACCATCACAGTACCTGATAGATACTGAAACACATGTGCCAAGCACTAAGGCTCATGAGTGACTGCCCCAGAAATCACTCACCGGGGGTAGCTGGAAGGTAGTCATCTGCTGTGCATCCCTCAAACTCGCTTCCTGAAGAATGGAAGTGTCTTGCAGGACTGAAAGAGATCAGAAAAGAATCCCATAAAAATCTGAGTCTCTTTTCTTACCTGTAGAAAAAGGATTACCGGATGATGTATGTAAAAAGCATTTGCAAATCATAAGGGTTTCTATTGCTTTGCTTTAAGACATGTCAATGTGGGCTTTAAAACGAAATGCTTGGGTTCCAGTTGGCTCTGCCACCAACCAGCCATGTGACTCCCTGCAGGTCCAGGGACCTCAGCTCTATCATCCATAATATGAGGGAAATAAAGGTTAAGACTCCACGGAGTAAAAGGTCAGTAAGAGCTGTTGGCAACAAAGATTTTGTGGGACTCTAGTGTCATGTAAATTTATACATTTATAAGTTTATAAATTGCAAAGCTCCTTAAGGAAGCCTATCTTTCTTATCTCTATTAGATGCTCCTGGAAGAGTACTTGGCACAATACCCTAACCACTAATCACACAAAAATGTACACAAAAAATGTAGAGTGTAGCATTGGGATCATCTCACTCTCCCTTATCCTGGGCTATCAAGAGCCTCTGCTATATTCTCATGTGATTTCTCTCCCCTGACAAGCTCCTGCCTGCACTTCTGCAAGAAGTGAGCCATATACCTGGCTCATGTATATGCAGTGCAGTCATGTCAAATGAGCTGTGTTTCAAAAAGTGCTCCTTTCATAGAATTAACTTGGAAGGATGTACTATCATCTCTCAGTTTAGAGAAAATTCAGATTAACCCCAGTTCATAATGCAAAATCAGTGCCAAATAGAAGCCAATGCTCCTCACCTTTCACACCTGGGATGCAAAGCTTTCTGCAAACAGGGGCAGGTGTGACTACTTGGAACAAGAGCCCAAGACAGGAGCCAGCTCAGCCAGCAGTGACATTTGGGGAGCAGTTCCCTATGGGATGCAGCCTCATCACTCTGCTGCCAGAAGCTCAGGGTTGGTGGGTATGGATTTGGGGAAGGGATTTTTTTTTAATAATTATTTTTTTAATTTATTTGGCTGTGCCAGGTCTTAGCTGTGGCACTCTGGATCTTTTATCTTCATTGTGGCATGCTGGATCTTTAGTTGTAGCATGCAAACTCTTAGTTGCAGCATGTGGGATCTAGCTCCCTGACCAGGAATCAAACTTGAGCCACCTGCATTGTGAGCATAGAGTGAGTATCAGTCACTGGACCACCCAGGAAGTCCCTTGAAGAAGGGATGTTTTAATTTTGCTCTCATATCTACCACCTTCTGAGGGATAAAACACAGCCCTACCCTACCTTTCAGCATGATAAATGAGCATATCAATACTTTGAGGATTACTTTGAAAAGCTTTCAGCCTCTAAATAAAAACTATATTTTGGGGAAAATCTTCAAGACTAGTAACTATATGGTTTTTACTGGAAATTCTTCCCAGTGATCAATCACCTGAACGTTTAAGGTATTGCTAATAGCTAACTCTCATCATGCTTTCTTTGTCCATTTATTATTGCTCAGGGAAATGGCAGCACTGACCCTTTTGACACGCAGCAGCTGGCTTATCTCAGAACTCTACCAGGAAGTGAGTAGGCTGACACAGTTCCTTAAGACCCTCTCATAGCCACCTGTAGAACCTGTAGAACCCAGGCTGCTGGCATGGGCATGCATGCTATGTCACTTCAGTCGTGTCTGACTCTTTGCAACCTTATGGGCTATAGGCCACCAAGTTCCTCTGTCCATGGGATTCTCCAGGCAAGAATATTGGAGTGGGTTGCCATGGTGGTTCTCCTCCAGGGGATCTTCCCAACCCAGGGATTCAACCTGCATCTCCTGGGTCTCCTGCAATGGCAGGTGGGTTCTTTACCACTAGTACCACCTGGGAAACATTGTTTATCTGGGCAAATGGTTGTTTCTCATGCCTGTGGTTGTGGGCTGAATTGCATCTCCACTGAATTCATATTAAAGACCCAACCCCCAATACCTCAGAACGGGAATATATTTGGACATAGGATTTTTCAAGCAGTAATTAAGTTAAAATGAGGTAATGGGAGTGGGCCCTAATCCAATATGCCTGATGCTCTCATAAGAAGAGGAGATTAAGACACAGACATACATAATGAAGACCATGTTAGGACACAGAAATTTCTGTTGTTTCAGCTGCCCAGTCTGTGGGACTGTATTACAGCAGCTCCAAAAAACTAGCACATCTGTCTTGACTTTTAACCAAGGAAAGGTTGGAGTTTATTTGATTTGTACAAAAATTAGTATAGTTTCACACATAAAGAAACGTACTATGTAACTTTTCTATACTCCAAAGCTTATTACAGTAAAGACAATTTCTGTGAATCACCAAGAATGGATTTCTGGTCTCCTTATGCTTTCTTCTGCCATCTATAACTGTAGTACAAAGTGATAAGTCCACCTGAGCTAACCCTCACACCATACAGGTCACTCTCTTCCACCTGAGAGCACCAATTTTTTCCATGTTGATTACAACTAAAAATCATGGGCAGGGGACTTCCCTGGTGGTCCAGCGTTTAAGACTCCATGCTCCCAATGTAGGGGCTCAGATTCAATCCCTGATTAGGGAACTAGATCCCACATGCTACAAGGTGCAGCAAAAAAAAAAAAAAAACTTAAAAAAACTCCCTAGACTTTCATGGTGGCTCAGTGGCAAAGAATCCACCTGCCAATGCAGGAGGTTCAATCCCTGGTCTAGGAAGATTCCACAAGTCTTGGAGCAGCTAAGTGTGTACGCTACAACTATTGAGCCTGTGCTCTAGAGTCTGGGAACTACAACTACTGAGCTCATGCGCCGCAACTACTGAAGCACACCTTAGGGTCTGGGCTCTGCATGAAAAGCCCATGTACCGCAACTGGAGAAAAACCCTCACAGCAACGAAGAGCTGGCACAGACAAAAAGAAATAAGTAAAATTAAAAAACAAAAACCCTAGGAGTTTGCATGCCACAACTAAGAGTGTGAACGCCACAGTGCAGCCAAGAAAAAATAAAAAATCATGGGCAACTCACCCCCCAGTCAGTATTTTATGGGTAGCCAGACATACCTCATTTTATTGCACTTTGCAGATATTATGTGTTTTAAAAAGTAAAGATTTTTGGCAACTCTGCCTCAAAGCAATCCTACTGGTGCCAATTTCCCAACAGCATTTGCTTACCTCATGTTTCTGTGTCACATTTTGAGAGTTCTTGTAATATTTCAAACTTTTTCATTATTATCCTATCTGTCACAGTGACCTGTGATCAGTGATCTTTGATCACTATTACTATACAGTAACTTTGGTTACTATTGTAATTGTTTTGGGGTGCCATAAACTCTGCCCACATAAGCATATTTAACAGATAAATGTTGTGTGTGTTGTGCTGGCTCCCTGATTTCTCTCCCTCTTTTTGGACCTCTATTCTGTGAGACACAACAATACTGAAATAAGGCCAATGAACAATCCTACAAGGGCCTCTAAGTATTCAAATGAAAGGAAGGGCCACATACCTCTCACATTAGAAGATTTAAAACAGTGAGGAAGGCATATCAAAAGCTGAAACAGACTGAGACTCTTCCCTTGTGCGGCCCAGTGGCTAAGACTGCACTCCCAATGCAGGCGGCCTGGGTTCAATCCCTGGCCAGGGAACTAGATCCCACAAGTAGCAACTAAGAGTTTGCATGCAGCAATTAAAGATTCTGCATGCCATCAGCCAAATAAATAAATATTAAAAATAAAAAAAGCTGAGGCAGGCTAAAAGCTAGGCCTCTTGCATCAAACAGCCAAGTTGCGAATGCAAACAAAAAATTATTGCAAGAAATTAAAAGTTCTACTCCAATGAACACACAAGAAGGTGCAATAGCCTTATTGCTGGTACAGTGGAAGTTTTAGTGGTCTGGATAGATCAAACAAGCCTCAACATTCCCTTAAGCCAAAACCTAATCCAGAACAAGGCCGTACTTCTTTTTATTCGACAAAGGCTGAGAGAGGTAAAAAAGCCATAAATAAAACGTTTGAAACTAGCAAATGCTGGTTCACAAGATTCAAGGAAAAAAGCTCTTCTCCATAATATAAAAGTGAAAGGTGAAACAACAAGTTATCCAGAAGATCAAGTTAACATCATTAACGATGGCACCTACACTGCACAACAGATTTTCAGTGTGGATAAAGCAGCCTTGTATTGGAAGAAGATGCCACATAGGACTTTCATAGCTACAGAAAGGGCAATGCCTGGCTTCAAAGCTTTAAAGAACAGGCTGACTCTTTTGTTAGGCACTAATACAGCTGGTGACTGTAAGTTGAAACCAATGCTCATTTACCATTCCAAAACTCCTAGGACCCTGAAGAATTATGCTAAAGCCACTCCGCCTGTGCTCTATAAATGGAGCAAAGCCTAGATGACAGCACATCTGGTTACAACATGGTTTACTGAATATTTTAAGCCCCACTGAAGAGACTTACTGCTCAGAAATAAAGATTCCTTTCAAAATAGTACTGCTTTTTGAATAGTCTCCCAAGAGATCTCTGTTGGAGATATACAAGATTAATGTTGTTTTCATGCCTACTAACATAACATCCATTCTGAAGCTCATAGATCAAAGAGTAGTTTCAACTTTCAAGTCTTATTATTTAAGGTAAGAAATACATTTCACAAAGCTATAGCTGCCATACACAGTGCTTCTTCTGATGGATCTGGACAAAGTAAACTGAAAATCTCCTGGAAGGGATTCACTGTTCTAGATGCCATTAGAATATTCATGAGAATGTTTCCGGTGGTCTAGTAGTTAGGGGCTTCCCACATAGCTCAGTAGGTAAAGAATCTGTCTGCAATGCAGGAGACCCAGGTTTGATCCCTGGATCAGGAAGATCCCCTGGAGAAGGAAATGGCAACCCACCCCAGTATTCTTGCTTGGAGCATCCCATGCACAGAGGAGTCTGGCAGGCTACAGTCCATGGGGTCGTAAGAGTTGGACACAACTTAGCGACTAAACCACCACCACCAGTGGTTAGGACTCAGCACTTTCACTGCCAGGGCTCAGGTTCAATAGCTGGTCGGGGAACAAAAATCCCACAAATCGGCATGGCCAGGAAAAAAAAAACCACTCATGGGAAGATACCAAAATACCAACATCAACACAACAGGAGTTTAAAAGAAGTTGACACCAATCCTCATGGATGACTCTGAGTGGTTCAAGGCTTGAGTGGAGAAAGAGATGACATATGTGGTAGAAATAGCAAAGAAATAGAATTAGAAGTGGAGCTTGAAGATGTGACTGACTTGTGAAAATCTTATGATAAAACTTGAAGAGTTGCTTCTTATGGATGAGTAGAGAAAGCAGTTTCTTGAGATGACATCTACTCCTGGTGAAGGTGCTGTGAAGACTGCTGGTGAAATGGCAACAAAAGCTTTAGAATATTACATGAACTCAATTGATACAGCAATGACAGTGAGAGGACTGATTCTATTTTAAAAAGAAAGAAGTTCTGTGGGTAAAATGCTATGAAACAGCATTATATACTATAGAAAAATTGTTCCTGAAAGGAATGATCCAATCGATGAGGCAAAAGTTAATTACTGTCTCATTTTAAGACACTGCCAGTTACGCCAACCTTCAGCAACTGCCATTTTGATGAGTCAGCAGCCACCAACACGGAGGCAAGACCTTTCATCAGCAAAAAGATTTCAACTTGCTGAAGGCTCACACAATGGTTAACAATAAAATATTTTCAATTAAAATAAGTACAATTTTGAGACACACATATCACCCTGTTCCCTAGGGGGCATTTTTATATTTTCTTTCAACATTATAAAATCTTGAGAGCAGAAGCTACTTAAGTGAGAAAAGAGATGTTCAGAGAGATAAGAGGACATGGCTACACTCAGCTCCCCACGCAGGCCCTATTTGGACAGTGATGGTGCCCAGCTGTCTCCAAACCAACAAAACAAACTCAGAGATGCGCCCTCAAAGCAGTGAGATGATGCAGCCTCAAAAAACACCTACTCACAGAAGAGGTCCCTCTGGGCAGACCTGGCACCACGAAGAGGACAATCTCATGAGATTCTCATTCAATTGTTCTAGGGAAGGACCAGACCCTGAAAAAGGTTCAGAGCCACTCAGGGGGCAGGAGAGAACCAAAAATGTCAAGAGCTACTTCCAAGCGCACAGGGCCAGGAACAAACGCCCCTCCCCCACTCCCATGGGCACCCTACCTGGGTCCCCGCTGAGCTGGCCTGAGAGCCTGCTTGGAAGCCCAGGGCTCTGAGCCAGAGCTATGGGCTGGGCATCCTGGCTCTTTGCAAGGTCACTGTGGGACTCTGCTGGCAGCTGCTCTTGCTCTTGGTCTGGAGGGCTGTCCCCATCGTCAATCACCACAGGGTCTTCACAGTGCTTGAGCTGCAATCCCAGAGAGGGCTCTTTAGAGCTCGGTGGAGAGGTCCCTGGCCAGATGAGGACCAGCAATTGTGCCAGGGACTGGGCAAACTTCCCCCTCCCTGGGCCTGCTGACCATTAACACAACCACTAGAAGCACAGACCCACCTTGTTCAGGCTATAAAGAGAGATGACATAACCGTGTCACAAATTAGAGCCTTTAGGTAATGGATTCTGCCTTTTGGGGGTATCAAACTTCAATGTGGACATAACGAAAGCACATGGCTCTAGATGGAATTCCTCATCCCTGGCCAGGGAATACGTGACCCCACCAAAGCATCAAAGCGCGTGGCCACCCTCTCCACATCTGCTGCCCAGCCCCACTCTCTCCCTTTCCCTTCCCATCCTCCCAGCCAGCTTAGCCCAGCCCCCTCTGCTCACCCATTGCCAGGGTCTCCCCGGCTCTCGTTCCAGGGCCTCCACAGCAGACACAGCCTGATCACCACTCTCAGGTTCCTGGGCCCGCACCCAGCCCTGGACCTCCCGGGGCAGGATGGCCAAGAACTGCTCCAGCACCAGCAGCTCCAGGATTTGCTCCTTAGTGTGCCTTTCAGGTCGCAGCCAGCCCCGGCATAGGTCCCAGAGGCGGTGTAGGGCCTCCCGGGGGCCTGCAGCCTCCTGGTAGCAGAAACGTCGGAAGAGGCGGCGGGAGGACTCGGGATTGGGAAGCTCACCCTGGGAGGAAGGGTTCTCTCCCGGTGGGCTCCTCATTTTCCTGGGCTCCTCACTTTCCTTTGGAGCCAAGACTCGGGGGCACAGGGCTGTGGGCATGATGGGATTTGATGGGGGTCAGCAGCAGAAGACGACCCTATTTCCAAACAGAAATCACTGGCTTCAATGTTCTGGTCTCCTGTAGTAGTTTTTTGGGGGTGGTGATGGGAAAAGTGAAAAAGCCCACAGAGATCAGCCTTTGGGAGAAGCACCAGGATATGTGACATTTGTCAGTGTGGATGATCCTTACATAAAGGCAGAGAAGGAACAACCCCATTCCCAAAAGCATCATTATATGATTTCCCTAACTGAGGACTGGATGAACAAGGCAGGCAGTCCAGGAGAAAAGCAGTGACATTTCAACGTGGCACTGGTGTTCCAAGCATCCCAGGAGACCAATGGGGCCGCATGCAGGAGAGAGATGGTAATTAACACTCTGTGGTACCTTCGATGGCCAGGTCCTCCTGGAAGGGACCTGAAATGGACGAGCTGAGAAGGCCGCTATCTCGAGGCTTCAGAGCCAAAGTCACCGTCCTTGCCCTTGAGACCTTTACAAAATGAGCTGAAAAGACAAAGACAGACATGCACAGGAAAAGCCTTCAAAGCTGATCCAGGACAGGAAATTCACCCTGCTGGTAGTGAGTGCTATCAGAGTTAGACCAACACAGAGCGAGTAAGCCTTGCTCAGTGGAGTATGCACCAGGAAGCAGGGAAGAAAGCAGACAGCCCAGAAGACACCCAGACAAAAGAAGCATGTGTGCATGTCAGTTGCTCAGTTGTGTCCGACTCTTTGTGATGCGATGGACTGTAGCCTGCCAGGCTCCTCTGTCCATGGGGATTCTCCAGGCAACAATACTGGACTGGGTTGTCATGCCCTCCTCCAGAGGATCTTTCTGACCCAGGGATCTAACCTGCATCTCCTGAATTACAGGCAGATTCTTTACTGCTGAGCCACCAGGGAAGCCCCCAAACAAGAGATGGGGAGAGTCAAAAGAGGCACACCCTGAGTTAACTACAGAAAAATAACAGTAAGTATTTAAAAGCATCGGGGTTTTAAAAGGAGCCTCCACCCAATTCACTAAAGTCTGAATAGTAAACTTCAGTATATATTTAAAGATGTCTGGACTTTTGACCTGGCCTCCACCCATCTTGCCTTCTCTTCTCTTGTCATCTTCAAACCACAATGAAGAAAACCACACACACCTCACAGACCTTCCCCAGGCAGGACAGAGGTGGGGCACTAATGGCACAGCCTCCACATATGAGGGGCTCAGGAGCCCCTGCATCTCCTCAGTGAACATATGCAGGGCAACATCAGAGTAGCAGCCACTAAACCAGAGTACGGGACCCAGGGAAAACGAATGGCAAATACGGTCCCCTCCCCCACCATCAGGCCTCTGAGATCATTGGACGTGGTCCCTTGCTCTCAACACCCGGTTTAGGAGGCTCCCCAGCATGCCAGCACACATTACAGTTTGCCCCACCACCGGATTTCCCCCAGTGTCTGCTCATGCATCTGACACCCAATCTCAGTCCTACTCAACTCCACCTTCCCTGAACTCGGCCATCACACACCTCCAGGGCCTTGAGGTTCCTCAGGTCTGCACCCACCCTTAGTACTCTAGGGCATCTGGCTCTGGGCTTAGCCCATCATCCCTAACCAGACAGCCTGTCACCCTGGCACCGGCACGTAGGAAGCTCAGAAATGATGAGTGATGAATGAATTAACGTTGATTAATTCAAGAGGATCCAACAGGGGGCGGGGGGTACTTATAAGCCGCTCTACGAGAAGGAACGGAGCTGGATGAGCTGAAAGGGAAGGGGATGAGCATACCGTATGCCAAGGAAAGGGCAAGCTTTCTTTGATCCAGATTTCTCTCCTTTTTCCCTCCCTATACACCCGCACCCACCTCCACTCTAGCCAGCTCCCGGCTCCTCACCTCACAGCATGGAACTCCTTCTCAGCGTCTACCTCAAAGCCCTCCTGCGGCGGAAGTCTACGGCGGCAGCTCCTCATCCTTCCAGCCCGGTCTCCCGGGTGTCCTTCCTGAGGCGGGTTCTCTGCGAGGGCCACTCTGTCCCTGGCTAGCCAAGATCCTGTTTCCTGCTCATCCAGAAAACCACGGCTCCGCTTAAGAGGGAAGAAGTGGGATCAAATGCAGGCGCCTGAAAAACATTTGTGTCGTCTCATCCCCCTGCCCAGAGATTCAGAGCTCAGCCCTGGGAAGGGAGGCCGGAGCGCGCGGGGCTGGGAGCCAGGGGACCGAGGAGCGCGCAGTCGCGTGCGCGGGCCGCAGAAGCCGGGGCCGCCCGGGCCGCACTCACCTCCTCGCCGAGTCCCAGTTGGCGGGCCGTACAGGCCTGACCGCCTCCGGAGCCCGCCGGACGCTGAGGAAAGGAAAGGCCGAAGCCCTCCGGCTCCCTCCCCTGGGACACTTCCTGCTCCGCTCTAGGACCGGGGAGGTCTCCGCATCTCAGTGGTTCTCTCCTCCGCCCCCCGGCCGAGGTGTGCGCTAGGG
>NW_011494810.1:795627-795846 GCF_000754665.1 Bison bison bison | reverse complement strand
CGCGCGGGTGCGCCCTGCTGTGGGCGACCGCCTGTGGGAAGGTTGGTCTCGGGGCTCCTCTCTTCTCTGTTCTCCGCCTTGGGACTCGTACGAGGGGCTTATTTACTCCCAGAAGGGCCGATCCGGGAGCCGAGGCTGAATGCTGGAGTTGGGAGGGGGAGCGGAGGAAGAAGGCTGCGGCGCACCGCGGGCCGTTACATTTCAGAATCCCGGTGTGGC
>NW_011494810.1:781417-795527 GCF_000754665.1 Bison bison bison | reverse complement strand
AAACCCCTCCTCTACCCTCGACCCGCGGCCGCTGGAGAGGCAAGGAAGGCTCGGGAAAGGAAGACTCACCTCCCGCCTCTGTCCTCTATCGGATGCCCAAGGTGTCAGCCCTGGCTTTCAGAGGGTTTGCGGAGTTTCACAGCTACTCGTTACACGTCCCTTCTGGGCATCAGGACAACCCAGGGAGGGCCCAGAGGGACTTCGGTCCGTCTTGGCCCCCAGTGGGTGGTCGGGGTGCTTATTGCTCCCTTAAGTGTAGGGTGTAGCTAGCTGTTCACACTGGGTCAGGGGAACGGGCTAATGGACTTTGACTTGAAGTCGAGTCGTGGCGAAGGCCAGGAAGAATTAGGGCCTCTGGACTTCTAGACAGGGCTCCTTGCCACTACACTATGCTGAACATGTAGCTCGAAGACAGGTCTTCCTGGGACCATCCTTAATCTTCTAGTTCTGGAGCTTGGGAGAAAGCATGTCTGGGGGTCCTGAGCAGAGCTGATTGACACCGACAGTTCTCTTTTTTCATCTGCTGAGCACTGAAGTTGAACTTTCCCATAGAAGAAGGCAGAGATGTCTCTATCTGCTGAAGAGGATGGGCTTCCCAGGTGGCTCAGTGGTAAAGAATTGGTAAAGAATCCTCCTGCCAATGCAGGAGCCACTGCATATGCGGATTGGATTCCTGGGTCTGGAAGATCCCCTGAAGGAGGAAATAAATGGCAACCCACTCCAGTATTCTTGCCATGACTGAGCATGCAGACAGACTAGAGAGGATACACTACTGCAGATAACTAATGTCCGGTCAGATCAAGCAGAACAATACCAGTTCCCCTAAAGAAAGGAAGTGGGCTGGTTGAACAGATGTGAAAGAGGTGGATGGACCCTGAAACTTTATTTATTTATTTATATATTTTTTGGTGGTGCTGCATGGCATGTGGCGTTTTAGTTCCCCAACCAGGGGTGGAACATGCACCCTCTGAATTGGAAGCACAGAATCTAAACCCCTGGACCACCAAGGGGGGTCTGGAACTGGATTTCTTGGCATTGCTTTCCTCATTTCAAGGACTTGGGAGCCTTTTGTTTCTTCCTTTAAATAGCAAATAATCATTCCTGAGTAAGGGAGTTAACAGGGAGCCGCCGTTTGGGATATGCTTGGATTCTGTGACTTTTGCAGGAGATAAAGCAAAGGAGTAAAATTCATTTTTGTGAACAGTGATTGGTCCCCCAAATGACAGCCAGGTGCAGGCAGGGTCACCCATCTCCCTGGAACCTGCAGATACCAGTGGGAACTACCCCCTTCAGATTTAACTGGATTCAACAGAACTCATGTGTACCCCTTTCTCAGGAGCACCAGCCAGGTACCATGGCTTGGAGGAGAGCAGGGGAGGAACCAAGGATTAGCCAAGGCAGGTCAGACTAAGGTGCTTTGGCAAATAGTACAGCCTGCTCTAAAAGTCCAGATCCTATATGCCTGAGTTTCCAGCCCTGTGATCGCTTGGGTGAGGGAACTACCTGTTAAGTGTTGGTAATCTGAGCTCATAGTTCTGTCCACTGCAGTTCTAAAGCAGGTACATTCAGAGCCCAGAAATCCCTAACTCACAGCATCAGATCAGTCCTCACTGCCCTGTCTAGTTTCTTCCCCTGAACTGACACCTCTCTGTGAACTCTCTCTTCGAAGCTTTGTGTTTATTTACTGCATTTTGCTCAGTACAGTGGTTATGAGTCAGAGCACCCAGGTTAAAACCTGCCTTGTCAATTCCTAACCAGATGATCTTGGCTATACTTAACCTTTCTGTGCTCAGTTTCTTCACCCAAAAAATGGATAATGCTGTCTACCTTACTGAATGTGTGGGGCCATTCAGTTATTTGACAAATGTGTACTGAGTACTCACTAGGCATTCATGGTGCTAGGTTCTATTCCAGGTTCTCAGGGTGTGTCTGTGATTGGCTGAGGGGATCGGTGAGAAGGGCAGGACAAAATCAATAACATGATCTGCTATGTTTGATTTGCACTGGAGAGGAAGAAGAACGTTGAGCAATATCAGGTAATGGATACTGGGGATGAGCTGGGGATGGTCACAGTATTAAGAAAGAGGTCAGGGCAGGTTCCATTGTGATAGTGACATCTGAGGTGAGGGAGTTGATCAAGCCCAAGCATGGGTGAAAACAGGGTCCCAAGTGGAGGCCACCATGACAGCAAAGGCCCTAAACATGTAGAAGCACAGGGAGGCAGTTAGTGAGGGCCATGGTGTGTCAGCTTGGGGTGGAGGTGGGGTGGCAACTGGAGACCATGGGAAGGTACTTTCTTTGACATCAAATGGGATTATGACAGATACCACGAGTAAAGCAACAGAAAACCCTGAATGTAAATCCTACTTAAGGACCATTGAGCCATCTCACAAGTAATGTTTCATTTGGTTTCTATTATGTTGCTGATTGAATGTATTTTTATAAAGTGCTGTGTGCCACCAATTTTGTCAACCTTGGGGAGATCATAGTGGATAGACAGTCCTGGCTTTTAGAAGCTAGAAGAGGAATCAAATGATAGGTGGCATGAAAAAATAAAACAAAGTAAGAAAGAGCCTGCTAGGGTGGTTGGGTAGGACCTTCATAAGATAACATTTGAGCAGAGAGCAGGTGGAGGGCAAATTGAACAGAAGTGTGCAGCAGAGGAACAGCATATGCAAAGGCCATAAAGAAGGAGGTTTGTCCCCTGGTTAGAGAAAGGGGAGACTGGAATGGATTGACCATGGATTTTACACTTAGAAATTTTCAAGTGAGGGCATGGCTTGATGGGGTTTTAATTTTATCATTATCACTGTGCAGAGCAGATTGGATCTGGATAGAGGGAGGCAGAGGCTATTTTTGAAGCAGCCACAGAAATGCAAGCAGGACATGGGCCATTCCAGAGTCAGCTGGTGGAGGTGAGGCTGGTGAGCAGTAGTGGTTTCCTCCATGGTGTGCTACTGGGTGTGAAAGGAGTGAGAAACGTGTGTAGTTTTGGCCCCAGTTGGGTGATTGGAGAGTCTGCCCAGGAAACTGCAAAACAGTTTCTGGGAAGGGGTTGGGAGACAAAGATGAGTTTTGGACTTGCTAGGTCTGAAATGCTCAAGACAAATAGCTATGATGGTTCTGGGAGAAAGCCAAGGCTAGAGGTGGAAATCTGTTGTCACAGCACGCAATAGGAGTTGAGATCCTAGAATAGACTAGCATGGGTAGAGGAGCTGTCTTGGAGGAGTTGACTGGTCCACACTAGCTTTGGAGACTAGAAAGAGAGGAGAGAGATCCAGAGGGGAAAAAGAGGAAAGGGGGAAGCGGGTAGGGGGAGGAGAAGGAGCAGCCACCATGAGGTGGAGAGAAGTCTTGGCAGTGCTGAGCCTTGGAATCCCATACAGGCAAAGGTGTTTTCAAGAAAGAGGGATAGTCAATGAGGATAAGTGCTGCTGCAAGATCCAGTGAAATGAGGAAAAACCACTGATAAGAGCATTGACCCATAGTATTTGGTATAGAGGCTCCCTGAGCAGAACAGAGGTAGAGCTGCTGGGATAGGGTAGTTTGGAGAGAGAAAGGAGGTGAGGGAGTGGAGACAGTTGGGTAGAAAAAAGTGGCAGTGGCTGAGGGAGAATGGGTCCCATCTTAAAGATGGGAGAATTACAGTATGTGGCTTAAAGGAAGGAGGGGCTGGGCAGGAGCCAGGAGGAGCAGAGAAGGGAGAAGAGGAGGCAAGGTGGTCTTTGGACCCTGAGCCTAACAGGGAGCAAGTGAGTGGAAGTCCATGGTGGACTTCTGAATACACAGACACTTCAGCAAAAGAAGAAGCAGGATGTGATGGTTTATTTTATGCATCAATTTGGCAAGGTCTTGGTACCCAGTTATTTGATCACACAGAAGTCTCAAATTTGCTGTGAAGATACTTTTTGAATGAGATTAACATTTAAATTGGTAGACTTTGCATAAAACAGATTATCCTCCATAAATAAATGGGCTTCAATCAGTTAGTCTCTAAGAGTAAAGACCAAGGGAATTCCCTGGTGGTCCAGTGGTTAAGACGGCACAGAGTTTTAACAATGTAGGGGGCATGAGTTTGATCCCTGGTTGAGGAACCAAGATCACACATGCCCTGCAGCACCGCCAAAAGATTAAAACAAGAGTAAAGACTGAGGTTTACACACACTGTCCTCCCCCCATCCCACACTTAAGGAATTCTGCCTGCAAACTGCCTTCTATCTTGAACTGCAACATCATCTCTTCCCTTGGTCTCTGATCTGCTGGCTTACCCTGCACATTTTGGGCTTGCAAGCCTCCACAATTATGTGAACCAGTCTTGTGAAATAAATCAATCAGTCCCCTCCCCTCTTCATACACACACACACACACACCCTATTGGTTTTGTTTCTCTGGAGAACCCTGACTGACAGGAAGGAACAAGAGATAGTAGAGATGTGAGAGCAGGAGGAAGGCATGACACACTCACCTTGCAGAGTAGAAAGGTGAATGGACTGTAGCAAAGGAAACCATAGATTATGCCAAACATGGAAAGTGAACTTTGCACCATAAAGTACCATGTATAGCTTTCCTAAAAATGCCGTATCTACAAACAGAAGGGCAGCAATTACATCTTCCCCTGGGGAGAAGGTCATCATTCCATAGGATGTACTTGTAGATGAATGACAAATACAGGTGTATAAAATGTGCCACCTTGTTGTCTGATTCCTGGACAGCCACATCTGGCTTACCTGAGAGCTCATTAGAAATAGAACCCTCGGGTCCCAAACACAGTCTGAATCGTTAACCAAATACTAGGACTAGACTTTCTAGTTACTTGCAATTTGTTTTGTTTTGTTTTTTGGGTGAGTTGAATGGCATGTGGGATCTTAGTTCCCTGACCGGTGTTTGAACCCATGCCCCTTGCAGTGGAAGCTCCACTTCCACTTCCACCAGGGAAGTCCAGCTCTTTGCAGTTTGGGAAGCTCTGTTATAAAGGAGTCAGCATGATTCTGGGCAGAGTAGATGCTCAACAAACTATAGCTTGACTAGCAGTCCTAAGAATAACAGTGCTGAGTATTACTATGACTTATTCATAGACTTCTAGGAAGCAAGGACAGTAGGGTTCTGACCTGGTACCCCAATATCCAGCAGAGGTTATGGCTGATAAAAAGGGCTCTGAGAACCCACTGAGTGAAGAAATTTGGCTTGATTAATTTTCTTGCAATACAGGCCTCCCAGCTGTCACATGAAGGCTGCTCATCTATTTTTATATTTTGTTTTGTTTTGTTCCTTTTGCCAAAGTCAAAAAGACTTTGAGAACTACACAAAGACGAACATAACCAACTATTCAAGTGCTCCAATGAAAGCACCTAAAATAACCCAGTTGTTCACTGGAAAAAGGTGCCAAGGATGGAGGAGAAGGAGGAGGGTGTTAGGGAAGTAGGGGTCATTTGCACTTTGGATGCTCTTTAGAGGTGGACTCAGGACAGGTGGGATTAACTAAGGATCATGAGTTTTCAGGAGGTGAGGGTGACATAATGGAATAGTCACAAATGAGTGTAGCAAGCAGATCTGGGGTGTGGGTGGTAAGAAAATAAGAGTCACTCCAAGATGGGTGCACTGTGGCATTTCACAGTTGTGGCAAAACCTTAGGAAAGCCATGTTTCCTGTAAACACATAGATACTTTATTGTGTCTGTCTTTCCTGCCTGTTCTTTTTTAAAAAAATTTTATTTATTAAAACCTTAGGAAAACCATGCTTCCTGTGAACACATAGATGCTTTACTGTGTCTGTCTTTCCTGCCTGTTTTTTTAAAAAATTTTTATTTATTTTGGCTGTGCTTGGTCTTCATTGCTGTGCACAGGCTTTCTCTAGTTGCAGCGAGCGAGGGCTACTCTTTAGTTGCTGTGCTCAGCCTTCTCATTGTAATGGCTTTGTGCCTTGCAGAGCACAGGTTCTGGGCAGGCAAGCTTCAGAAGTTGTGGCTCACAGTCTCTAGAGCTCACCCTCGGGCTTGGTTCTCTTAAGGCAGGTGGAAAATCCCAGAGCAGGGATGGAACTTGTGTCTTCTGCACTGGCAAGCGGATTCTGAACCACTGTATCATGAGGGAAATCCTCCTGCCTGTTTTCTCTGTCCACTCTAATTTTCAGTTTTGCTCCTGCATAGTCTTTGACTCTTTCTGGAGGGAATCAACCCTGGCTATTGCAGTTCTTTGAATGTTCCCTTTCATTCTGTCTGTTCCTTAAGTGAGGTGAATCCCAGGATCCTGGAATTTCAGGAAGCTGGAGCTCAGGGAGAGAAAACTGGTCAAGGATCCCAGATGTATGGGGATCGGGGTGGGGAAGGCAGATGTCATGCACAATATGTTCAGCATATGTTAGGCTTACCATCTGCATTTTACCACTTAATGCACACTGGAATCCCAGGAAGCTGGAGCCCTCAGGGCCACATGAAGAGCTTGGAGTCTGTCCTGTAGGACAGAAGTGTTCACTACATGCTGGATCCCATACTCTAAGGTGTGTCCTGATCCCTTCTCAGAGCACAGAACCTATGCTAGCCCCTTCATCTCTATCTAGCCTTCCTATTCAAGTGTGGTTTAAGTCATATAACCATGGAGTACCTTTATCTTAGGTATTTTTTCTCAGTCAGTCTCAGGAACAGGGAAATCTTATTTCTGTTCCCTTGCTCTGCTGGTTGCTTAGATGTTGGGAGGCAGTGGATAAGTTTCTCTACTCATATATGATGATACAATACCTGGGTCACATGAATCAAACAAAATTTTTTGCATAAGTACTCCAGTGACAGGGGCTTCTCCGGTGGCTCAATGATAAAGAATCCACCTGCAGTGCAGGATTTGCAGGAGATATGGGTTGGATCCCTGGGTGGGGAAGATCCCCTGGAGGAGGGCATGGTAACCCACTCCAGTACTCTTGCCTGGAGAATCCCATGGACAGAGGAGCCTGGCAGGCTACAGTTTATAGGTTTGCAAAGAGTCAGACATGACTGAGTGACTTAGCACATGCACACACACCCCAGCACAGAGTCAGGGATACTTAGGAGGTACTTACATGTCATAGTCCCCCTTTCCTCCTCAGTTAGCTGTACATGAACTTTTAAACTTCTTAGTGTTCAACACCTGTAATTATAGTGCATCTCAGTTTGAGTTTCTGCTACTGAACACCTGGATGGTAGTCACTATGTATATTTGCTCCAGACATAGAGAATTCTGAATTCTGAGTCCTTATTCCTCAGATACTCTGAGTGCTTTCACTAAATCTTTTAAACATAGCATGATCTATTTCAGGAATTTCCTGACACTACTGACCCTTCTAATTTTTCCAGTCTCCCTTCAGCCCCATTCTCTCAAGCTCAGTTTATTTCACGTGCAGATAGGGATGGCAGTGAGAGTCCTGTAATGGGTCAAAATGTATCCCACAACATGATATACTTAAATCCTGATCTCTTATTACTGTGGAAGTAGCCTTATTTGGAAATAGGATCTTTGTAGTTGTGAACAAGTTATGACAAGGTCATACTGAATTAGAGTGACCTTGAAGTCCAATGATGGGTTCGTAGGTCATATGAAGATAAATACCAGGATGAAGGCCATGTGACCATGAAGCCAGAGATGGGAGTGGTGTGTCTACAAGGCCAGGAATGCCAGGGATTGCTGGTAATCACCAGACGCTAAGAGAAAGCAAGGAAGGATTCTCCCCCTAGAGTATGGTCCTGCCACGCCCTGATTTCACACTCTGGCCTCCAGAACTTGAGAGAAGAAATTCCTGTTGTTTCAGGTTACCCAGTCTGTACGATTTGTTACGGCAGCCCTAAGGAACTAACACAGGCCTGGGTGCTTCCCTGGTGGCCCAGTGGCTAAGACTCCGTGTTCCCAATGCAAGGGGCCTGGGTTTGAGCCCTGGTTAGGGAATTAGATCCTGCATGCCGCAACTAAGACCTTGTGCAGCCAAATAAGTAAATATTAAAAACAAACAAACAAACACAGGCCTTGACCCACCCACCCTCACACACCCACTAATTTGGCTTACAATATTAGAATACTTGTCACAGTCTTACTTCTGCCTGTTTGTGATTATTTCCAGCCTTGCTCATAGTCTCTTGTAGATAAATTTGAGACCCCGCATTGAAATGTGAAAGTTATCTGCTTTTCTCTGCTTTTTACCTCCCCGACCTACCTAACTGGTTAAAACTGACAGAGCCCCCATTCATCTCTTTTGCATTCTGGTTGTTTTTGTTGAGGTCATCTCCTCGGAACACAGAGATAATTGCCAGCACATATGCTGTCCTAATCACTCTCCTCTCTGAGTTAATTCAATTTAGCATTTACTGGGTGTCAACTCAGAGCAGCCTGGCTCAAGGGTGAGCAAATGGAGCTTCTTCTGGAAGATGGGAAAACCTCATTGGCACAACACGAAGATGAAATAAGTGAGTGAATGACCATTATGCAAAATACTTGTTATTTGGAGGGAATTGTGTGACCAACCTGCAGATGAGGTTAGAGGCTAAAGAATTTGGATTTCACTGGTAAGCTAGTACTTCTCATGATTTTTTTTGCCTGCAGCCCAAAGACATACAAATCATGATTCACGCCAATAATTTCTGCTCTATTCTATTATGCAGAAAAAAGGCTGGAGTGTTGGCAGATGCTCTATTCAGCCAAACTCTACCCAGGTTTCCCTGAGCATTTTTCCAACTAGATCTGACTTTCAGGCCTCCATTCTTGCTTTACATTGTCCAACTTTAGGAGGAATCCTGCTCAGTCAGTTTAACCAGAAGCCCCCACCCTCAAGATTTCTGATTACCTTTGAAATCTCTGATCAGGTTGCTCATCCTCCCCACCATCCCTCAGGTGATATCTGATTACCCTGGCCTACCTTAAACAAGAATCCCCTTAGGTCAGGTTGCTTTATCCTGAATGCCCCTTTACTCCTAAGGTTTTCCCTTGCTAATATTCTATCCACTGACCTTGCTCCTTGGCTATGAATTTCAACCTTTCCTTTTTGCCTTTGGAGTTGAGCCCAATCATTCTTTCCATTACAGAATCCCACTTCGGTGGTCTGTACACCTATCCCAGTAGTCCCCTGAATAAAGACTGTCTTATTGTGCTTTAAATAGTGTCATGAATAATTTTTCTTTAATACTATTATAGGCTCTTATGGGTCTTTTAACACAGTGGAGTGTTAATGAAGCATTCTCCTTAGGCTAAGGGAACTGTGATGTGTACCAGAGTTCAGTTAAGTATTTTGGGAAAACCCAGGAGAGAGGTGGGCTGCTGGCTTACTGACTTGACAAGAAAACAGACAGTTGTTAGTGAGTATGGGAGTTGAAGGCCAGAAAGTCAGCTGCCCCGTAACTGTAATTGAGTCCAATCACTGATGAGGGGTCTTGTATGTCTCAGTCACCATTAGGTTGTGGAAAGGCATTGTCAGGTAAAAATTCTCTCCCAGAACTGTAGAAAGTCTGGGAACTAAAAACTCATCTTGTAGTAACTTGCTGAGAAATAACATTCTAAAGCCTGTGTTATGGGCTTTGGGAATAAAGGTCTGGCTCCTAAACCTCATCACAAATAGTAATACCCAGAATTCTGAATTGTAGGGTGGGCCCTGGGTCTGACTCATGCTGGTAGCCTTCCTGGAGACTCCCCAGCTGTGTCAGAAGGGAGGCAGGCTACTGGGACTTAACAAATGAGACAGATGTACTGTCTATAACCAACTCAATGCGAACACAGCTGTCTTCCTCTGTGGCCTGAATGATCCAGGCCTCCCAAACTAGAAACAGATAGTTTAAATGTTACTTTGTATTCTTATTTTCTTTCTTTACATTATTTAGGCTAGATGAAAGGTTATCATCTACTTGTATCCTTGAAAGTGAAAGTGAAGTCGCTCTGTCGTGTCCGACTCTTTGCGGCCCCATGGACTGTAGCCTACCAGGCTCCTCCATCCATGGGATTTTCCAGGCAAGAGCACTAGAGTGGGTTGCCATTTCCTTCTCCAGGGGATCTTCCCAACCCAGGGATCGAACTCTGGTCTCCCGCATCACAGGCAGACGCTTTAACCTCTGAGCTTCCAGGGAAGCCCTAGCCCCCCTTTAAAAAAAAAAAAAAAAAAAAAATCTGCCTTTATCCTCACAATTACTTGATATAATTGCTTGTTCTTTTTGTTGTTGTTGTTAGGAAAATATTTATGGTTTTATTGCATGATGAGGCATTGAAACATCTGAACAAATCAGTATCTGGGTAATGAGGCTTTCTCCTTCACTTTTATGGGTTACTAAAGCAATTTGTCAGTAGATTTTCAAAAAAAGAAAAAAAGACAACCTTTTGCATTACTTAAGTCATTCCAAGGTATACGCTGGTACAACACAAGCTTCTATCAGATGCAGCTAGTCTAGAATCCAAATATCATGCAAAACAGCTCAGTAGAGCAGCACACTGCATCCATTCCCACCAAGGCCCTGCTTATTTGTTGATATTAGGAGCATCTGAAGGAATGTGAATAGTTGAATAGTAAGTGGAAGAGGAAGAAGAAATAGCATGAATGCCTGGCTGGGAGGGGTTCAGTCCAAGTTGTGCAGGGCAAGCCTGAACATGTCATTGGTACAAATCCAAGCAACCTTGATGCTCTTTAATTGGAACATCTGGTGGAACCACATGATGGGGTCTTCATTGGCCTTGAGCTGGCCAAAACTGTGCTGATGATGCAACTATCCGGCATGGGCTGATGGTCCTGAGCCATGATGCTGTGCTGGGTTTTCTGGAATGGAAGCTAGGCAATTTCTTCACAATGGCAGCTTTCCCTTGGAATTGCTGTCCTTCCCATGTGAATCCTGAGGTGTCGAAATAAACTGCTCCTAGTTGGATTCTATCATTATCAAATAACTGGTAGTAATGTTGAATGAAGCTGGAGCCAATTTGCTCCCAAACTGGCTTGTCTCCCATTCTGAAGCATCACCCAGCCTCATTGAGATCCAAAGAGCTGGCACAATGGTGGCAGAGACCCAACTTGGTCTTCCTGTTTTGTTTTAAAATTTACTTATTCTACTAGTGCAGAGTTAACACCCTGAAAAATCCTCAGAAGTTATCCAGCATCAAACTTCTTAACTGAGTTGAAAACAAAGCCTGGAAAAGTTAACAGGGTATTTAAGGAATTTCCAGGGACTCAACAAGTTCATCTGACCTCTGATTTCTGGGACTCTTTACAGGGACTGCTGCCTGGTCTGTTATAACAGAGCCTTCTGGTTGCTGGAGGCTGGACAATCCATGCCCTTGGCCTTCTGTTCTCCACTGGACCCTCTCACCTTTCATAATTCCTCCTTGTTGTTGTTCAATTGCTAAGTCATGTCTGACTCTTTGAGACCCCATGTGTTGAAGGAAGGGAACCCCTTTTCCAGGGCCCAAGAGTGGGCTCTTGTCTGACACTCAGAAATGTATTGTTTAAGAAATGAATTGTCACATAAGCTGACAAAGCAAAAGACTTTATTAAGAAGAGGTGCCTATGCAAAGAAGAGTAGGGTAAGAGAACCCAGGAGAACTGCTGTGCCACATGGCTCACAGTCTTGGGTTATATGGTAATGGGATTAGTTTCCAGATTTTCTCTGGCGAATCACTCTGACTCAGGGTCCTTCCTGGTGGGTCAAGCATTGCTCAACCAAAATGGATGCCAGTGAGGATTCTGGGAGGTAGTAGGACATGGGGAGAAACATCAATAACCTCAGATATGCAGATGACACCACCTTATGGCAGAAAGTGAAGAACTAAAGAGCCTCTTGATGAAAGTAAAAGAGGAGAGTGAAAAAGCTGGCTTAAAACTCAACATTCAGAAAATGAAGATCATGGCATCCAATCCCATCACTTCATGGCAAATAGATGGGGAAACAATGGAAACAATGACAGACTTTATTTTTTTGGGTTCCAAAATCACTGCAGATGGTGACTACAGCCATGAAATTGAAAGACACCTGCTCCTTGGAAGAAGAGCTATGACCAACCTAGACAGCATATTAAAAAGCAGAGATATTACTTTGCTGCAAAGGTCCACCTAGTCAAAGCTATGGTTTTTGCAGTAGTCATGTATGGATGTGCAAGTTGGACTATAAAGAAAGCTGAGTGCTGAAGAATTGATGCTTTTGAACTGTGGTGTTGGAGAAGACTCTTGAAAGTCCACTGGACTACAAGGAGGTCAAACCAGTGAATCCTAAAGGAAATCAATCCTGAATATTCATTGGAAGGACTGATGCTGAAGCTGAAACTCCAATCCTTTGGCCACCTGATGGGAAGAACTGACTCATTGGAAAAGACCCAGATGCTGGGAAAGATTGAAGGCAGAAGGAGAAGGTGACAACAGAGGATGAGATGGTTGGATGGCATCACTGACTCAATGGACATGACTTTGAGCAAGCTCTGGGAGTTGGTGATGGACAGGGAAGCCTGTCATGCTGCAGTCCATGGGGTCACAAAGATGCAATTGAACTGAACTGAACTGAGGACACGGGGCGTCTCCTTTTGACCTCTTTCAAATTCATCCATTGGTGATGGCTTGTTAGTTCTGTGTTCCTTACTGGGACCTCCTGTCTTAAAATATAATTCATGCAAATGGTTACTGTGGTGCCTGGCCAGGGTGGGCAGTTTCAGTCAGTGTGCTTCCCCTAACACATGGACTGCAGCATACCAGGCTTCCCTGTCCTTCATTGTCTCCCAGAATTTGCTCAAACTCATGTCCATTGAGTTAGTGATGCCATCCAATCATTTCATCCTCTATCGACCCCTTCTCTTCCTGCCTTCAATCTTTCCCAGCATCAGGGTTTTTACCAATGAGTTGGCTCTTCGAATCAGGTGGCCAAAGTATTGGAGCTTCAGCTTTAGCATCAGTCCTTCCAGTGAATATTCAAGGTTGATTTCCTTTAGGATTGACTGGTATGATCTTGCTGTCCAAGGGACTCTCTAGTGTCTTCTCCAACACCACAATTTTAAAGCATCAATTCTTCTATGCTCAGCCTTCTTCTTTATGGTCCAACTCTCACATCCATCTATTGAAAAATCGTAACTTTGACTATATGGACCTTTGTCCTCAAAGTGATGTCTCTCCTAGACCATTTCAACCTGTGGGCACCCCCCACCCCCCACCAACACACACACACACACCAGCCTCCAGGAGTTTCTGGGGGCCTGCCCTGCCAGAGCCAATTTCTCTGACGCAGGGGTGGTTGAGCCTTATAAAGGCCACGAACTGAGGGAGGGATGGGCTGGCCATAAGGGAGAGTCTAGAACTGTGGCCTCCTAATCAGTCACTTGGACTGGGAAGGGGAGGGTCCAGATGTGTGCACATCTAGCCAAGTACATTTTGCCCTGGCTCAGGAATTTCTGAGGGTGGGCAATATATTTCAAATAGCCTACCCCCTGGCGCTGGACTCCTGCAAATGACCAGACCCAGGAGCTGCCCATCACAGTAGGTAATGACCCGTTACCAACTTTGGTTCTGTGACACCAACTCTGTTGTAAGAAAATCTCGTGTTGGCCCTAACACCATTGTAAGGGTGAAATTGCGGGAGGTTTCGGGGATCAATATCTATTCCAAAAATGCTGGGCAGATGTTTGAAATCAGAATTAACCAGAATTTCAGTTCTCCCATTTCTAGGGTGAAAGGTTGTTTAAAGAAATTTTAAATACAAGTAGTTTTCTTAGGGAGATTTATGAAAAAAAGAAGAGGAAGAAGGAGAAGCTAGCAGGTTCATGCCTCTCTATTGTTTGGATTTGATGACAGAAATAGAAGGAATGAGCAGGAACAAAAGGCATGGCACTCCCTGGGCTTTCTTGCGCCCCCTGCTGGTCTGTGCCTGCGGGGATTCCTCACATCTGCAAATAAAAAACTGGTCTTATATTTGAGAACCATCGCCACAGGGAAAATCTCGCCCGATTCTGAGCTTCCATTTCTCAAACTACAACTACTCTCCAGGTTTTGTGAATTTGCCTTCCCTTTCTTGCCACTTCCAGTGACTTCTCTGATAGCACCTTTTGCACATTTCCTTGGAGAAGGCAATGGCACCCCACTCCAGGCCTCCCTATCCATCACCAACTCCTGGAGTTTACCCAAACTCATGTCCATTGAGTCAGTGATG
>NW_011494810.1:752061-781292 GCF_000754665.1 Bison bison bison | reverse complement strand
CTCCTTGTAGTCCAAGGGACTCTCAAGAGTCTTCTCCAACACCACAGTTCAAAAGCATCAATTCTTCAGCGCTCAGCTTTCTTTATAGTCCAACTCGCACATCCATACATGAATACTGAAAAAACCATAGCCTTGACTAGATGGACCTTTGTTGACAAAGTAATGTCTCTGCTTTTTAATATGCTGTCTAGGTTGGTCATAGCTTTCCTTCCAAGGAGTAAGCATGTTTTAATTTCATGGCTATGATCACCATTTGCAGTGATTTTGACTGTGTGGATCACAATAAACTGTGGAAAATTCTTCAAGAGGTGAGAATACCAGGCCACCTGGCCTGCCTCTTGAGAAATCTGTATCAGGAAGCAACAGAACTGGACAAGGAACAACAGACTGGTTCCAAATAGGGAAAGGAGGACATCAAGGCTAATATTATCATCCTGCTTGTTTAACTTATATGCAGAGTACATAATGAGAAACACTGGGCTGGATGAAGCACAAGCTGGAATCAAGACTGCTGGGAACAATAACAATAACCTCAGATATGCAGATGACACCACCCTATGGCAGAAAATCAAGAAGAACTAAAGAGCTTCTTGATGAAAGTAAAAGAGGAGAGTGAAAAGTTGGCTTAAATCTCAACATTCAGAAAACTAAGATCATGCCATCTGGTCCCATCACTTCATGGCAAATAAATGGGGAAATAGTGGAAACAGTGACAGACTTTATTTTGGGGGCTCCAAAATCACTGCAGATGGTGACCGCAGTCATGAAATTAAAAGATGCTTGCTCCTTGGAGGATGAGTTATGATCAACGTAGACAGCATATTAAAAAGCAGAGACATTACTTTGCCGACAAAGGTCTGTCTAGTCAAGGCTATGGTGTTTCCAGTAGTCATGTATGGATGTGAGAGTTGGACTATACAGAAAGCTGAGTGCCGAAAAATTGATGCTTTTGAACTGTGGTGTTGCAGAAGACTCCTTGAGAGTCCCTTGGACTGCAAGTGTTAGGGGAAGCACACTGATTGAAACTGCCCACCCTGGCCAGGCACCATAGTAACCATTTGCATGAGTTGTTTTATGACAGGAGATCCTGATAAGGAATACTGAACTAATAAGCCACCACAAACTGGAAGAGTTCGGGAAAGGTCTAAAGGAGACACCGCGTGTCCATCCACTGCCCAGAATCCCTCTCGCTAGCATCCATCTTGGCTGAGCTATGCGTGTGCCACCAGGAAAGACTCTGAATTAGAATGATTGGCCGAAGACCACCCGGAAACTAATCCCATCACCATAAAACCTGAGACTGCGAGCCATGCAGCAGAGCAGTTCTCCTGGGTTCCCTTCCCCTACTGCAGTCCACCCGGGTGCCATTTTTCCCAATAAAATCTCTTGCTTTGTCAGCACATGTGTCTCCTCGGACAATTCATTTCCGAGTGTTAGACAAGAGCCCAGTTTTGGGCCCTGGGAGGGGTCCCCCTTCCTGCAACACAAGGGGATCAAACCAGTAGAGCCTAAAAGAATTCAGTCCTGAATATTCATTGGATGGACTGATGCTGAAGCTGAAACTCCAGTACTTTGGCCACCTGATATGAAGAACTGACTCACTGAAAAGACCCTGATGCTGGGAAAGATTGAAGGTGGGAGGAAGGCGACAACAGAGAATGAGATGGTTGGATGGCATCACAGACTCAATTGACATGAGTTTGAGTAAACTCCGGGAGTTGGGGATGGACAGGGAGGCCTGGCGTGCTACAGTCCAAGGGGTCGCAAAGAGTCAGACATGACTGAGCAACTGAACTGAACTGAGGTTGGTCATAGCTTTCCTTCCAAGGAGCAAGCATCTTTTAATTTCATGGCTGCAGTCACCATCTTCAGTGATCTTGGAGCCCAAGAAAATAAAGTCTGTCACTGTTTCCATTGTTTGCCCATCTCTTGCCATGAAATGTAGGGATGCCATCATCTTCATTTTTTGAATGTTGAATTTTAAGTCAAATTTTCCACTCTCTCACTTTCATGAAGAGGCTCTTTAGTTCTTCTTCACTTTCTGCCATAAGGGTGGTGTCATCTGCATATTGATATTGATATTTCTCCCTGCAATCTTGATTCCAACTTGTGCTTCATCCAGTCCCACATTTTGCATGATACACTCTGCATATAAGTTAAATAAGCAGGGTGACAATATACAGCCTTGATGTACTCTTCTCCCAATCCAGAACCAGTCAGTAGTTCCATGTGCAGTTCTAACTGCTGCTAATTTAAAAAAAAAAAAAAAGAGGAAATTCCTTGGTGGTCCTCAGGGACCACAGGAGGGCCACACTGTCACTGCCAAGGGTGAACCAAACAAAAACAAATGAAAACAACAAAAAAATGAGTCTATGGGGTAATGACTGAAAAACTTTTAGAGTGTACCCAAATCATCTAACGCAGTTCAAACTTTACAGTGTTTCAGAAACTCACCTCAACTTAGGAAAAACGAAGATTTCTTGGGTCCACCTTCCAGCAGTTCTATGACTAAGGAAGCCTTGCTTTCAGAGAAAATTCCAGGTAGTTTTGATGTGGACAGGATTCCACTGCTCTTTGAGAATAAACGATGGTCAGATGGTGCTAAATGCAGGTTGAAAAGACTCCCACTTAGTGCTTGCCATTTGCAAGGTTTTGGAAGGAGCCAGGAATCAGGGTTTTCATTATACACACAATTGGAATTCAACACAGGTATTCCAAAGACTGCCCTTTGAGAACTCATGATAAGGACTTCCCTGGTGGTCCAGTGGTTAAGTATCTGCATTCCAGTGCAGGGGATGCGGGTTTGATCCCTAGTAAGATCCCATGTGCCCCGGGGCAACTAAGCCACAATACCTGACCTCTCCTGCCACAACTAAGACCAAACGCAGCCAAATAAATATTGAAAAAAATAAAGAACTAATGATATAATGATATGGTTACTGTCTCTCACACTTCTAAAATTGCAAGCCAAAGAAATACATTTAACCTTTTATTGAGTACATATTTATGTATGTATATGTAAATATGCATGTATGTTCAAAATGGGTACAAAATTCTGGGAACACACTTACCCTGACATAGCCTAAAATTCTAAAGGTTAATGTAACAAAAAAATTTCATTTTCCTCCCTCTAGGTCCAGTTTCTCTTTTTTGTTCCCCATAAAGGGGAGAGTCCTCCACTTCTCTTTTAAATGTATATTTGGGTCCCTTTCCAAATGCAAATTCTACCTTATCTATAGTTATTTAGGGTAGATTTCAAAGCTTGTGATTTCAAAGGTAGATTTTGTTTACTTTTCAGGACTTCCCAGACTGCAGTGTAGATATTCAAACCAACGGTATTTGGAAGGTGAGGGTGTCTCCTTTTGTTCTCTAAAAGCACCCATAAAATTGTGGAAATGGGAACTGTAATGAAGTTAACTAGTGGTTTCTTGATGATGGATACTCCCCTCAGTCTTCCTTCTTGCAGATATTGAGAAAACAAAAGCCCTATTTCAGAAATACCTGAGTCTATGGACTCATTTCCAAACTAGAGCAATGTGCTCTGATATTTCATCTCCACTAGTCTCTTCTTTAAAAAAAAAAAAAAAGTGAGTGTTGCCCCACTACATTGATTAACCCATGTGCAACTCACAGGGTGAAATGCACCAGTCTAAGACCTGTTGGGAAAGGAGGATTTGCTGCAAGGTCCCAGATTTAAAGGGTTCCCAGGTTGTGCTAGTGATAATCTGCCTGCCGATGTAGAAGACACAAGAGATGCTGGTTCCATCCTTTGTGTCCGGAAGCTCCCCTGGAGAAGAAAATGGCAACCCACTTCAGCATTCTTGCCTCAGAAATCCCATGGATGGAGGAGCCTTGCCAGCTACAGTCCGTGGGGTCTCAAAAAGTCATACCGGACAGAACAATCCAGGTTAAAAGAGCTCCCTGTTCTCATTCTGAATGGCATTCAATAGGTAACTTGCAGATTTTTTTTTTTTCTTAAGCCCCCAATAGGAAAGACCCTGATAAAGGGAAAGATCAGAGGCAGGAGAAGGGGACGACAGAGGATGAGATGGTTGGATGGCATCATCGACTCAAAGGGCATGCATGAGTTTGAGCAAGCTTGGGGAGATGGTGGAGGACAGGGAAGCCTGGTGTGCTGCAGTCCATGGAGTCACAAAGACTCAGAACAACAACAGGAAATGTGCTGCTGCTGCTGCTAAGTCACTTCAGTCGTGTCCAACTCTGTGCGACCCCACAGACGGCAGCCCACCAGGCTCCCCCGTCCCTGGGATTCTCCAGGCAAGAACACTGGAGTGGGTTGCCATTTCCTCTCCAATGCATGAAAGTGAAAAGTGAAAGTGAAGTCGCTCAGTCTTGTCCGACTCTAGCGACCCCAAGGACTGCAGCCTACCAGGCTCCTCCGTCCATGGGGTCACAGAGTCAGACACAACTGAGCGACTGAACTGAACTGACACAGTCAAAGGCTTTGGCACAGTCAATAAAACAGAAGTAGATGTTTTTCTCAAACTCTCTTGCTCTTTTGATGATCCAACGGATATTGGCAACTTGATCTCTGGTTTCTCTGCCTTTTCTAAATCCAGCTTGAATATCTGGAAGTTCACGGTTCACATACTGTTGCATCCTGGCTTGGAGAATTTTGAGCATTACTTTACTAGTATGGGAGATGAGTGCAATTGAGTAGTTTGAGAATTCTTTGGCATTGGCTTTCTTTGGGATTGGAATGAAAACGGACCTTTTCCAGGCTTGTGGCCACTGCTGAGTTTTCCAAATTTGCTGGTCTATTGAGTTCACCACATTCACAGCATTATCTTTGAGGATTTGAAATAGCTTACCTGGAGTTCCATCACTTCCACTAGCTTTGTTCGTAGTGATGCTTCCTAAAGCCCACTTGACTTCGCATTCCAGGATGTCTGACTCTAGGTGAGTGATCATACCATCGTGATTATCTGGGTTGTGAAGACTTTTTATGTAGTTCTTCTGTGTATTCTTGCCACCTCTTTGTAATATCTCTGCTTCTACTAGGTCCATACCATTTCTGTCCTTTATTGTGCCCATCTTTGCACAAAATGTTCCCTTGCTATCTCTAATTTTCTTGAAGAGATCTCTAGTCTTTCCCATTCTATTGTTTTCTTCTATTTCTTTGCATTGATCACTGAGGAAGGCTTTTTTATCTCTCCTTGTTATTCTTTGGAACTCTGCATTCAAATGGATATATCTTTCATTTTTTCCTTTGCCTTTCACTTCTCTTCTTTTCACAACTATTTGTAAGCCCTCCTCAGACAACCATTTGGCCTTTTTGCATTTCTTTTTCTTGTGTATGGTCTTGATCCCTGTCTCCTGTACAATGTCACGAACTTCTGTCCATTATTCTTCAGGCACTCTGTCTATCAGATCTAATTCCTTGAATCTATTTGTCACTTCTACTGTATGTAAGGGATTTGATTTAGGTCATACCTGAATGATATACTGGTTTTCCCTACTTTCTTCAATTTAAGCCTGAATTTGGCAATAAGAAGTTCATGATCTGAGCTACAGTCAGTTCCCGGTCTTGTTTTTGCTGACTGTATAGAGTTTCTCCATCTTTGGCTGCAAAGAATATAATCAATCTGATTTCAGTATTGACCATCTGGTGATGTCCATGTGTACAGTCTTCTCTCGTGTTTTTGGAAGAGGGTGTTTGCTATGTCCAGTGAGTTCTCTTGGAAAACTCTATTAGCCTTTGCCTTGCTTCATTTTGTACTCCAAGGCCAAATTTGCCTGTTACTCCAGTTATTTCTTAACTTCCTATTTTTGCATTCCATCTCCCTATGGAATGGACAGGACATCTTTTTGGGGGTGTTAGTTCTAGAAGCATTTGTAGATCTTCATAGAACTGTTCAACTTCAGCTTCTTCAGCATTACTGGTCAGGGCATAGACTTGGATTACTGTGACAGCATATTGAAGAGCAGAGTCATTTCTTTGTGACAAAGGTCCATCCAGTCAAAGCTATAGTTTTTCCAGTAGTCACGTTTGGATGTGAGAGTTGGACCATAAAGAAAGCTGAACATCGAAGAATTGATGTTTTTGAACTGAGGTGTTGGAGAAGACTCTTGAGGATTATCTGGACTGCAAGGAGATCCAACCAGTCCATCTTACAGGAAATCAGTCCTGAATATTCATTGGAAGGATTGATGCTGAATCTGAAACTCCAGTCCTTTGGCCACCTGATGGGAAGAACTGATTCCTTGGAAAAGACCCTGATGCTGTGAAAGATTGAAGGCAAGAGGAGAAGGGGATTACAGAGGATCAGATGGTTGGATGGCATCACCGACTCTATGGATGTGAGTTTGAGCAAGCTGTGGGCATTGGTAATGGACAGGGAAGCCTGGCAGGCTGCAGTCCATGGGGTTGCAAAGAGTCGGACACGACTGAGAGACTCAACTGAACTGAACTATATAAGTGGTCATCAGTCAGTTCAGTTCAGTTCAGTTCAGTCACTCAGTCGTGTCTGACTCTTTGCGACCCCATGAATTGCAGCATGTCAGGCCTCCCTGTCCATTACCAGCTCCCAGAGTTCACCCAAACTCATGTCCATCGTGTCGGTGATGCCATCCAGCCATCTCATCCTTTGTCGTCCCCTTTTCCTCTTGCCCTCAATCCCTCCCAGCATCAGAGTCTTTTCCAATGAGTCAACTCTTTGCATGAGGTGGCCAAAGTATTGGAGTTTCTGCTTTAGCATCAACTTCCAAAAAACACCCAGGACTGATCTCCTTTAGAATGGACTGGTTGGATCTCCTTGCAGTCCAAGGGACTCTCAAGAGTCTTCTCCAACACCACAGTTCAAAAGCATCAATTCTTTGGCGCTCAGCTTTCTTCACAGTCCAACTCTTACATCCATACATGACCACTGGAAAAACCATAGCCTTGACTAGACTGACCTTTGTCAGCAAAGTAATACCTCTGCTTTTGAATATGCTGTCTAGGTTGGTCATAACTTTCCTTCCAAGGAGTAAGTGTCTTTTAATTTCATGGCTGCAATCACCATCTGCAGTGATTTTGGAGCCCCCCAAAATAAAGTCTGACATTGTTTTCACTGTTTCCCCGTCTATTTCCCATGAAGTGATGGGACCAGATGCCATGATCTTCGTTTTCTGAATGTTGAGCTTTAAGCCAACTTTTTCACTCTCCTCTTTCACTTTTATCAAGAGGCTTTGTAGTTCCTCTTCACTTTCGGCCATAAGGGTGGTGTTATCTGCGTATCTGAGGTTATTGAAATTTCTCCTGGCAATCTTGATTCCAGCTTGTGTTTCTTCCAGCCCAAGGTTTCTCATGATTTACTCTGCATATAAGTTAAATAAGCAGGGTGACAATATACAGCCTTGACGTACTCCTTTTCCTATTTGGAACCAGTCTGTTATTCCATGTCCAGTTCTAACTGTTGCTTCCTGACCTGCATATAGTAGTCATATGACTATATTATTATTTTAAAGAATATTTAAGAATCAGTAATTGATAAGTATTTAAAAAATAAATCTTTGATCTTTCCTGGTGGCTCAGAAGGTAAAGCGTCTGCCTACAATGCCTACCATGTGGGAGACCAGGGTTCAATCCCTGGGTCGGGAAGATCTCCTGGAGAAGGAAATGGCAACTCACTCCAGTATGCTTGCCTGGAAAATCCCATGGATGGTGGAACCTGGTAGGCTACAGTCCATGGGGTCGAAAAGAGTCAGACACGACTGAGCGACTTCACTTTCACTTTCTTTAAAAAATAAAGATTTTTTTTTGGTTGTGCTGTGCAGCTTGTGGAATCTCAGTTCCACAATGAAGGATTGAACCTGAGCCATGGCAGTGAAAGCGCTGAATCCTAGTTGCTAAACCACCAGGGAATTCCCTAAAGATATTGAATTTTATTAAATATATCATGAGCCTTTTTATTAAATATATTATGTTGGTTCTATTAAAATGATGAATGATATTAATCAATTTCTTTTTTTTTCACTTTTATTAAGTTATTATTGACATACAAAACTGCTTATGTTTAAGGTGTACAGCCGAATCACTTGACTTAGGTATATTGAAAAATGATTGTCACAATAAGTTTATTTAACATTCATCATCTCATAGTCAAAAAAATAAAAAGGAAAACCATATTTTAGGATTTACTCTCTTAACAACTTTCAGATACACCATATAGCATTGTTAACTATAGTCATTGTGCTGTACATTACATACCCAGTACTTATTTATCTTATAACTGGAAATTTGTACCTTTGATCATTTTCCTCCAATTCTTCCAGCTCCAGCTTCTGGTAACCACAAATTTGATCTCTGTTTTGATGAGATTGCCTTTTAAAAAAAATTTCACATATAAGTGATAATATACAGTATTTGCTTTTCTTTGTCTCACTTATTGCACTTAGTATAATGTCCTCAGGGTTCATCCATGTTGCCAGAAATGACTGGATTTCCTTATTTTTTTAATCCATTTTCCCTAATTTTTATTGGAGTAAAATTGATTTACAGTGTTGTATTAGTTTCTGCTGTTCACCAAAGTGAATCAGTTATGTGTATACACATATCCCCTCTTTTTTAGATTTCCTTCCTATTTAGGTCACCACAGAACATACAGAGTAGAGGTCCCTGTGCTATACAGTATTTTGTGTAAGTTATTGATTTTATATATAGTAGTGTATATTTTGGAGAAGGCAATGGCACCCCACTCCAGTACTCTTGCCTGGAAAATCCCATGGATGGAGGAGCCTGGTAGGCTGCAGTCCCCGAGGTCGCTAAGAGTCGGACACGACTGAGCGACTTCACTTTCACTTTTCACTTCCATGCATTGGAGAAGGAAATGGCAACCCACTCCATTGTTCTTGCCTGGAGAATCCCAGGGACGGAGGAGCCTGGTGGGCTGCCGTCTGTGGGGTCGCACAGAGTCGGACACGACTGAAGCGACTTAGCAGCAGCAGCAACAGCAGCAGTGTATATTTGTCAGTCCCAATCTCTCAGTTCCTCCCACCCCGCTCCCCGCGTTCCTCCTTGGTAGCCATACATTTGTTCCCTATGTCTGTCTCTATTGCTGCTTTGCAAATAAGATCATCTATACCATATTTCTAGATTCCACATATATGCATTAATATGCAATACTTGTTTATCTTCTGACTCACTTCACTCTGTATGACAGTCTCTAGGTCCCTTCACATCTCTGCAAATGGCACAAATTCATTCTTTTTTATGGCTGAGTAATGTTTCTTTGTATATATGTACCACATCTTCTTTATCCATTCCTCTGTTGGTGGACATTTTTGTTGCTTCCATGTCCTGGTTATTGTAAATAGTATTGCAAGGAACATCAGGGTGCATGTACCATTTTGAGTTACGGTTTTCTCAGGAGGGGATTGTTGGGTCATATGGTAGTTCTATTTTTAGTTTTTTGAGAAACCTCCATACTGTTTTCCCTAGTAGCTGTGCCAATTTACAATCCCAACAACAGTGCACAATTTCTTAACATTGGAACTTATCCACAACCCTGAAATTAACTGGCCACTTCATCCACCACAGTTCACTGCACTCTTTTGATATGTTACTGGATCTGGGTATGTGTGTTTTCTTAGTAGCTTTGCAACTATATTCCAGTGTCTGGATTGTTGTTGAGTCATTCAGTTGTATCTGACTCTTTGCGACCCCGTGGACTGCAGTACACAGGTTTCCCTGTCCTTCACTATCTCCCCGAGTTTGCTCAAATTCACATACGTTGAGTCAATGATGCCGTTCAACTATCTTATCCTCTGTTGCCCTCAATCTCCTCTTGCCCTCAACGTTTCTCAGCATCAGGATCTTTTTTAGTGAGTTTGCTTTTTTTGCATCAAGTGACCAAAGTATTGGAGCTTCAGCTTTAGCATAAGTCCTTCCAGTGAATATTCAGGGTTGGTTTCCTTTAGGATTGATTTGTTTGACCCTCCTAGCTGTCCAAGGGACACTCAAGAGTCTTCTCCAGCACCGTAATTGAAAAGCATCAATTCTTCAACATTCAGCCTTCTTTATGGTCCAACTCTTGTCTGTACATGACTACCGGAAAAACCATAGCTTTGACTGTATGGATCTTTGTCAGCAAAGTAATGTCTCTGGTTTTTAATATGCTGTTTAGGTTTGTCATAATTTTCTTCCAAGGAACAAGTGTCTTTTAATTTCATGACTACAGTCACTGTCCACAGTGATTTTGGAGCCCAAGAAAATAAAATCTGTCACTATTTTCACTTTTCCCCCATCTTTTTGCCATGAAGTGATGGGACTGGATGCTATGATCTTAGTTTTCTGAATGTTGAGTTTTAAGCCAGCTTTTTTCACTGTCCTCTTTGAATTTCATTAAAGGGCTCTTTAGTTCCTCTTTACTTTCTGCCATTAAAGTAGTATCATCTGTATATCTGAGGTTGTTGATATTTCTCCCAGCAATCTTTCTTTTCTTTTTTTAAAATTAATTCATTTATTTTAATTAAAGGATAATTACAATATTTTGATGGTTTTGCCATACATCAACATGAATTGGCCACAGGTACACATGTGTCCTCCATCCCTGAATCCGCCTCCCAAATCCCTCCCAACCCCCTCCCAACCCTATCCATCTAAGTTATCCCCGAGCACTGGCTTTGGGTGCTCTGCTTTATGCACAGAACTTTCACTGGTCATCTTTTTACATATAGTAATGTATATGTTTCAATGCTATTCTCTCATATCATCCCACCATATCCTTCTCCCATTGAGTCCAAAAGTCTGTTCTTTATGTCTATGTCTCCTTTGCTGCCCTACAAGTAGGATCATTGGTACCATCTTTTTAAATTCCATTTAATGTGCTAATATACAGTACTTGTATTTCTCTTTCTGAGTTACTTCACTCTGTATAATAGGCTCTAGGTTCATTTACTTCATTAGAACTGACTCAAATATGCATTCTTTTTATAGCTGAGTAATATTCCATTTTGTATATGTGCCACAACTTCCTTATCCATTCATCTGCTGATGGACATCTAGGTTGCTTCCATGTCCTAGCAATTGTAAATAGTGCTTCAGTGAACAGTGGGGTACATGTGTCTCTTTAAATTTTAGTTTCCGGCGGAGCAGGAAGCCCCGGCGCTAGGAGCTGGAGGCGGAGCCGCGAGGAGCGCCCCAGGTGGGCAGGAGGCGGCGGTACCTGCCCCGGGCCCAGGGTCGGTCCACCGGCCGCGCTGCGCCGAGTAAAAAAAAAAAAAAAAAAAAAAAAAAAATTTTAGTTTCCTTGGGGTATATGCCTAGCAGTGGGATTTCTGGATTATATGGCAATTCTATTCTGTTTTTTTAAGGAATCTCCACACTATTCTCCATAGTGGCTGTACCAGTTTGCATTTCCACTAACAGTATAAGAGGGTTCCTTTTTCTCCACACCATCTCCAGTGTTTATTGTATAGACTTTTTGATAGCAGCCATTCTGACTGGTGTGAGATGATATCTCATTGTGGTTTTGATTTGCATTTCTCTAATAATGAATGATGTTGAGCGTCTCTTCATGTGTTTATTAGCCATTTGTATGCCTTCTTTGGAGAAGTGTCTGTTTAGGTCTTTGCCCACTTTTTGATTGGGCTGTTTGTTTTCTAGTATTGAGCTGCATGAACTACTTGTATATTTTGGAGATTAATTCTTTCTCAGTTGTTTAATTTGCTGTAATTTTCTCCTATTCTGAGGGTTGTCTTTTCACCTTGCTTATGGCTTTCTTTGTTGTGCAAAAGCTTTTAAGTTTAATTAGGTCCCATTTATTTATTATTGTTTTTATTTCCATTACTCCAGGAGGTGGATCATAGAAGATCTTGCTGTGATTTATGTCAGTGAGTATGCTGCCTATGTTTTCCTCTAAGAGTTTTATAGTTTCTGGTCTTACATTTAGGTCTTTAATCCATTTTGAGTTTATTTTTGTGTATGGTGTTAGAAAGTGCTCTAGCTTTCTCCTGGCAATCTTGATTCTAGTTTGTGAGTCATCCAGCCTGACGTTTCACATGATGTATTCTGCATATAAGTTAAATAAGCAGGGTGACGCATACAGCCTTGAGGTACTCCTTTCCCAATTTGGAATCATTCTGTTGTTCCATGTCCAGTTCTAACTGTTGCTTCTTGACCTGCATACAGGTTTGACAGATAAGGTGGTCTGGTATTCCCATCTCTAAGAATTTTCCAGTTTGTTGTGATCCACACAATTAAAGGCTTTAGCATAGTCAGTGAAACAGAAGTATATGTTTTTTTGGAATTCCCTTGCTTTTTCTGTGATCCAGCATATGTTGGCAATTTGATCTTCGGTCCCTCTGCCTTTTCTAAATCCAGCTTGTACATCTGCAAGTTTTCAGTTCATGTACTGCTGCAACCTTGCTTGAGGGATTTTGAATGTAATTTTGCTGGCATGTAAAATGAGTGCAATTGTACATTAGTTTGAACATTCTTTGGCATTGCTTTCTTTGGGATTGGGATGAAAACTGACCTTTTCCAGTCCTATGGCCACTGCTGAGTTTTCCAAATTTGCTGGCATATTGGGTGCAGCACTTTAAGAGCATCATCTTTTAGAGTTTGGAATAGCTCAGCTAGAATTCCATCACCTCAACTGGCTTCATCCCTAGGAATGCTTTCTGTGGCCCACTTGATTTCACACTCTAGGATGTCTGGCTTCCTGGCCTTGCTGCTTCTGGCTGCCCTGGGGTCGATCTGCTACCCCCATGGCCTGCCTCCAGCAGAGTTCTGGCCCCGCATTTCCTCTCCTCTTTCTCTGCAGCTCATTGTCCAGGTCCAGCGAGTCTGGCTGCCCTGAGGGGTGCGTGCAGTGCTTTGGGACCTCCCACCCTGCTGTGCTCGGAACCTGGGGCCTTGTCTGGATTAAATCTGGAAAAAAGGATACCTTTCTTGGGGTCATGAAACAGAGGGCATAGGTAGGAGAGTGTGGAGCCAAGCAGAGCTAAACAGAGCTGAGAGCTATGAAGAAGCAGGAGACAGGCAGATACCTGGCTTTGCAGAGCTTTTTCTTCATTCTGTAGGTCTCAGGACTGAAACTTTCCTCCACACAGTAACCTTTGTTGTCTTCCTAATCATAGGATGAAGACTTTAAAAGTCTTAAACTCACATATTGTCCTAAACTTTATGACTTAAGCTATAAACTATTGTTAAATTAATGGCAGCACTACTGTTTTTCACCCTATATTGTGTCATATATAGTTCCCTAGCGAAAAACAGTTCAGTGCCAAATAATAGCTCCTATCTGGATTGCCAAGTGCTAGAAACCACTGCTTGTTTTCACTACCCACAGCAACATTTGCCTATATGTTTCATAATTTTAGTTCAGCTTCCCTGAAGAGAAAACTGACCTTTTGAAGTGACTCATGCAACTTCTTTTTACAAGTCTGACATCCCTAATGTAGTCTTCAGAGTTTTCTATAATGCTCTAACAGAAATTTTCACTTTTTTTTAATTGGTAAAGGATAACATAATTATCAGAGAAGGCAATGGCAACCCACTCCAGTACTCTTGCCTGGAAAATCCCATGGACAGTGGAGCCTGGTGGGCTGCCGTCTATGGGGTCATACAGAGTCGGACACGACTGAAGTGACTTAGCAGCAACATAATTATAATAGTGTCCTAGGATGTAAAGGTAGCAGATGGAGAGTTGAGAGACATTGACTACAGGTGTTCACCTACAGTTCTCAAAATGTGGTCAGGGAATCCTTGTGGAACCCTGGCATCCTTTCAGAGGATATACAAGGTCAAAACCATGCTCATAATAATGTTGAGACATTATTTTCACTCTCATAAGGGTACAGTAGAATTTTTGGCAGGTAACATGATGTATAATATTGTACCAGACTGAATGCAGAAGTGGATTTGAGAATTCCGCTCTTCTGTACTAAATCAGACAGCAATGAAATGTGCAAAGTATAAAACAATGTTACTTCTCTCATTAGACATTTTTTAGTTTTAGGACATAGTCATTTTTATGAAAAATAGTTTTATTATTAAAATAGGTTTATTATTGCGACTTTCAATAAATTACTGATTATTGAGCATATTTTTCTCTGTTTTAATTTCTGATACAGTAAATACCGGGCTTCCCTGGTGGCTCGGATGGTAAAGTATCCACCTGCAATGTGAGAGAGCTGGTTCCATCCCTGGGTTGGGAGGATCCCTTGGAGGAGGGCATGACAACCCACTCCAGTATTCTTGCCCAGGAAATCCCATGGACAGAGGAGCCTGGTGGGCTACAGTCTACGGGGTCGCAAAGAGTCAGACATGACTGAGCAACTAAGCACAGCACACAGCACAGTAAATACCAATATATACGCTCCTTCCATAAATGTTCCCTGGGATTCTTATTTTTGAGAGTGTAAAGGGGTATTTAGTGGTTCTCTTTTGAGAACTGCTGCTGTAGGCTTGAGAATGTTTTAAAGCTTGAACAAGCTGATCTTTCTAAGTCTTGGTGTCTCCTTTTATAAAGTAAGAGTATTAGACTGGATGATTTCTAATATCTTTTTATTTCTAAACAATTGAAAAAGGCTTTCCTGCCTGTTCACAAGAGCTTTTCTTGTGAAAAGGTTTTGATGAAGGATGCACAGAAGGGCATTTGGTCACCCTAAGCAAGAGGGGAGGAGGGAGATGCCCCATTATGGTGAATGCTTTACCATGTGGGGCTCTTGGTTACAACAAGGGGGATTTCTCCCCTACTTCCTATAAGTAACTTTTTTTTTTTTTTTGTCGACTACACAGCACACGGAACTCCCCTGTCTTGGGAATGAACCCTTGACCCCTTCAATAGAAGCACGGAGTCTTAATCCATGGACCTCCTGGAAAGTCCCTTTAAGTAACTATATTATGTTCATCTAGAAAAATAACATCTTTCTCCAGTATCCTATCATTCACCTCTCTCCTGGAAATTCCAATACCTTGCACAATCTTTCCTTCCGTGACTAGTTTTCTCCCTTCTCTTGTTCTCTGCACTCTGTGATCCTTGCTGCACTCTCTGATCTTAGTTTCCTTAGCTAAGGAGGAGGAAGGTGGAAGGGTTAGTGCTACTAACAATCATAACCAGCAGAGGGTAGCAGAGAATAGCAGAAGCAAACTTACTAGGCTTTTCCCACTCTAGTTAAGCAATGAGGTTAGCTGTTCCCATTGTAGACCTGGCTACGCCAGGCCAGGTGGCCGGTTTTGTTTAGAACCCTAAAGAGGAGAGCAGAGGCTAAACCTAAGAAGTGTTGAGACCCCTTCACCCCTGTCCAGGACGCAGCTGGAGCCAGGTTCTGGAAAGGAGAAGTGCCCAGAATGTGGGCAGGAAAAGCGTTGTGACAGCAGTTCCAGGCCACTTCCATTTTTTTTTTTCCTTTCCTTTTTTGTTTTGAGAATCCTTGTAAATTAAAAAAAGAAGAAGTGACAGAGCAGGGTTACGAAACTGTGGTGTGTTTTAAATATTTACCTTGAATAAACCTTCCATTTACAGAAAACTGAAGGTCCAGTGCAATGATAGGTTCTTTTTATTTAAAAATTTTTAAAAATATTAGTTATTTATTAAAAAGACTTCCCTTGTGGCTCAGCTGGTAAAGAATCCGCCTGCGATGCGGGAGACCTGGATTCAATCCCTGGGTTGGGAAGATCCCCTGGAGAAGGGAAAGGCTACCCACTCCAGTATTCTGGCCTGGAGAATTTCATGAACTGTATAATTCATGGGGTTGCAAACAGTCGGACACAACTGAGTGACTTCCACTTTCACTTTTTCATTAAAAGGACTAAGTTATGTTTGACATATAATGTTATATTAGTTTCATATGTGCAACATAGTGGTTTAATATTTTTATACATTATGAAGTAATTGCCACACTAAGTCCAGTTACCATTTGTTGCTATTAAAGTTATTATATTATTGACTGTATTTTCTATCCTGAATAATACACCCTTTGATTTATTAATTTTATAACTGAAAACTTGTTCTTCCTAATCACCTGCACCTATTTCACTTTCCCCTGCAACTACCAGTTTTTTCTGTGTCTATGAATCTATTCTTGTTTTTAGATTCCACACGTAAGTGAAATATGGTGTTTATTTTTCTCTATGTGACATTTCACCTCTTGGTGGGTTCATCCATATTGTCACAAATGGTAAGAATTTATTTTATTTTTTTATGACTGAGTAATATGTATATATACCATATCTTCTTTTTAAAAATTAATTTATTTTTATTTGGAGGATAATTGCTTTACAATGCTGTGGCTGTTTCTGCCATACATAAACATGAATCAGCCATAGATTTACATATATTCCCTCCACCTTGAACCCCTCCCTCCCATCTCCCACTTCATCCCACCCCTCAAGGTTGTCACAGAGCACCGGGTTGAGCTCCCTGTGTCATACAGCAAATTCCCACTGGTTCTTTACTACACATATGGTAATGCATTGTGCTTCAATGCTACTCTCTCAATCCATCACACTCTCTCCTTCCCCGCTGTGTCCACAAGTCTGTTCTCTACATCTGCATCTTTATAGTTGCCCTGCATTAGGTTCATCTGTATCATTTTTCTAGATGCCATATATGTGCATTAATGTATGAGAGGATCTATGTTAAGTTATCTCCCTGCTGCTGCTGCTGCTAAGTCACTTCAGTCGTGTCTGACTCTGTGCGACCCCATAGACGGCAGCCCACCAGGCTCCCCCGTCCCTGGGATTCTCCAGGCAAGAACACTGGAGTGGGTTGCCATTTCCTTCTCCAATGCATGAAAGGGAAAAGTGAAAGTGAAGTCGCTCAGTCGGGTCCGACTCTTAGCAACCCCATGGGCTGCAGCCCACCAGGCTCCTCCATCCATGGGATTCTTCAGGCAAGAGTACTGGAGTGGGGTGCCATTGCCTTCTCCGAAGTTACTTCACTAGAAGTGACTAAAATTTGTTCCTTTTTGTTGGTGAATAATATTCCATTGTGTATGTGAACCATATCTTCTTTATCCATTCATCTGTTGATGGTTCCTTCCATATCTTGGAATTTACAATGAATATAAGGATGCATATCTTTTTGGATCAGTGTCTTTGTTTTCTTTGAATAGGTACCCAGAAGTAGAATTGTTGGATTGTATGGTAATTCTATTTTTAATTTTTCTGTACTATTTTTCGCAGTGGCTGCATCAGTTTTCATTCCCACCAGTGGTGCATGAGGGTTCCCTTTTCTCCACATCCTCACCAACAATTGTTGTTTTTGTCTTTTTGATAGTAGCCAAGCATGAAGTGATAACTCATTGTAGCTAAATTCTTTTTAAATTTATTTATTTTTTGGCCACACCATGTGACTGGTGGGATCTTAGTTCCCAGACCAAGGATCAAATCTGCACCCTTGGCAGTGAAATTTCATTGTGGTTTTGATTTGCATTTCCCTGACAATTGGTGATATTGAGTATTTTTCATGTGCCTACTGGCCACCTGTATGTCTTTGGAAAAGCGTTCAAATCCTCTGCCTGTTTTTTAATGCTTTAAAAAATTTTGATATTGAGTTTTATATTAATAGTTTGTATATCAACCCCTTACTGGATATGTCATTTGCAAATGTCTTATGACAGGTTTATTTTGTGCACAAAAAGAATGAAGGAAATATTTGACCTGATGCAAAATTTTGAAATTTTTCTTTTTAGCACAAAGATCTCACTTTGGGACTCTAGGCAAAGTGGATTACGTTATACTATTAGGAACGTGAGCAATAGCTGTTGTTAAATAGTTGTTCTGACATTTGTTAAAATGGTAAGGGAGACTTTATTTAGAACTATCATAATAGCCCTGCCAGGGAATTCCTTGTTGAGTTCTTTGGAGAATGAGTGAGGTATACATACACAGACATCTCTATGTATATCAAATATAGTTCAAATTATATATTTGAATGCTTTATTTTTTGTAGCTTTATTGAGATATAATTGACATATAACACTGTGGAAGTTTAAAATATACATGTTGCTTTGATACATTTATATATTGAAAAATATAATAATTCCATGTATGTTCTTCTCCATCTCTGAGACCTGTCTCTGCCCCTCATCAAGGCTAATCGTGGGTGACATGACAATAGGGGCCAAGGAGGTGCTTTTAGTGTACACTTCTTTCTAACTCTCTCTATTCACCTTGATTCTTCTTCCAAACTCAAAACCCTGCCCTCCTTTTTACCAACATCTGTCCTCAGAGGTGGTGCTGATGGCCACCTAAGTAAAGTAAATTTAAGCCTCTACATTTTTTCCAAGACGTAAAATGATTTGTTTTGTGAACAGACAATTCTGCATGTGAACTGAGAAGCTTGGGACTCTTCCCTAGTGCCCCTGCTTTTGGAAGCAAATCAGTTGCCCCAAAGTCAGTTCATCTAACACTGGTTTGCCCAATGTTTAATTACATTTGCTCCAAAACTGTACAAGTGACATTTTCACATATTTTAGGAAGCTTCAATCTCTTTTGCAATATTGTGTATTAGATGGTATTTCTTACTTGTCTACAATTTATTATTAATATTTTACAAAAATTTAAAGCATATATAGTATCTAACTGGCTTTATTCTCAGGTTACTAACAAGAAATGTACTTTCAGTTCTTAACATATGGTTTACTACATCCTGTTTGAATCTCTTCCTGGGGATTTTGCTCTTTTTAAATGGATATTTACCAATATTCCTGTTTTGCCTACTCATATGGAGCGTGTGGGATGTGGGGCTGGCCTGCATGAGGCCCTGTTGTTTCTCATCTACTGACATTTGTAGATGTCATTTGGGTTCATGCTAGTGAAAAGAGCATGGAGATTTTCCCATTGTCTTACAACTTTCCTGTTGTCTAGGTTTAATCCATTATTACAAGAGAACATTCTCTGTATGATTTAAATTCTTTGAATTGCATTCAGGGTTTTTTTTTTTTTTTCCTCAGTGGTTCAGGGCATGGTGAAGTGAAGTGAGTCACTCACTTCACTTATGACAGTCATTCACTTCACTTCACCATGCCCTGAACCACTGAGGAAAAAAAAAACAAACCTCAGTGTAATTCAAAGAATTTAAATCATACGTTGAGGGTTTGTTTTTTTTCCCTCAGTGGTGCAGGGCATGGTATACTTTGATAAATGTTCCAGTGTTCCCCTGAAAAAAATTTGTTTTCTACTGTTTTTAGGTAGAGTGGTCTATATATGTCAACTGAATCTAATTAGTTGATTTTGGTGTTCAGTCCTTTTATCACCTTGTGTGTGTTAGTTGCTCAGTCATATCTGACTCTTTGCGACCCCACTGTAGTCAGCCAGGCTCCTCTGTTCTTGGGATTTCCCAGGCAAGAATACTAAAGTAGTTTGCCATTCCCTTCTCCAGGGGATGTTAAAGCTATCGTTTTTCCAATAATCATGTATGGATGTGAGAGTTAGACTATAAAGAAAGCTGAGAGCTGAAGAATTGATGCTTTTGAACTGTGGTGTTGGAGAAGACTCTTGAGAGTCCCTTGGACTGCAAGGAGATCCAATCAGTCCATCCTAAAGGAAATCAGTCCTGAATATTTATTGGAGGACTATGTTGAAGCTGAAACTCCAATACTTTGGCCACCTGATGTGAACAGCTGACTCACTTGAAAAGACCCTGATGCTGGGAAAGATTGAAGGCTGGAGGAGAAGGGGACAACAGAGGATGAGATGGTTGAATGGGATCACTGACTCAATGGACATGAGTTTGAGTAAACTCTGGGAGTTGGTGATGGACAGGGAGGCCTGGCCTGCTGCAGTCCATGGGGTCGCAAAGAGTCAGACACGACTGATAGACTGAACTGAACTAACCATCCTTTTCTGCCTCTAGCAATTTTATTTTCTTGCAACATTTTTTATCTTTGCTCTTGGTGGTTCTGGGTTGGAGATGTTGGGGAGTAAAAACACTTTTTCCTTCAACTTTTAAAATTCTCGATTGGGACCCCTGTAACTAAAGATAGGTTAACACAAGAAAAGTGTATGGATTTATTTAATGCAAATTTTACTTCCTTGGCACTCAGATGGTAGAGTCTGCCTGCAATGATCCTTGGGTTGGGAAGATCCACTGGAGAAGGGAATGGCTACCCACTTCAGTATTCCTGTCTGGAGAATTCCATGGACAGAGAAGCCTGGTGGGCTACAGTCCATGGGGCTGCAAAGAGTTGGACATGACTGAATGACTAACATTTTACATGACATAAGAGCCTTCATAAGGAAATGAAGACCTGAAAAGGCAATTAAACATAAACATTATGATAGATTTATTGAAAAGTGGAAAGTCATGGAAAGATGTGATCAGACAGAAAAAGGGTATGAGCTAAGTGCAGTAAACTAGGGGGAACTTAGCAAGGCCTGTTCATTGATTCCTCTTTGTATCCCTTTAGGATGAGGATTTGCCTTTCTACCAGGTATAGGGAAGGTCCTCTTACCTGAGGATTTCATGACGTGCTTTGAGGAAAGGTCAGAAAGTCCTTCCTGCACATCCCATTTCTAAATTCCTTCAGCTCAAAATATTCAATATACCAAGGTACTACATTTTGGGGAGGATGAACTGAGTTTCATCACAGGAGTCTTTAGTGCCCTTCCTGGATATGTAGGAGGTGATAAGGAAACCCAGGAGCCTTTCATGGCTCAATGAAACTCTGAGCCATGCCATATAGGGCCCCCAAGTCAGACAGGTTATGCTGGAGAGTTCTGACAAAACATAGTCCACTATAGAAGGAATTGACAAACCACTTTAGCATACTTGCCTTGAGAACCCAATGAACAGTATGAAAAGGCAAAGAGTTAGGACACTGAAAGATGAACCCCCCAGGTTGGTAGGTGTCCAATATGCTACTGGAGAAAAATAGAGAAATAACTCCAGAAGGAATGAAGAGGCTGAACCAAAGCGAAAAGCTTATTGTGGTGGCTTCTCTTGTTGCAGAGTATGGTTCTAGGGTGAGTGGGCTCAGCAGTTGCAGTTCCTAGGCTGTAGAGCACAGGCTCAATAGTTGTGACATATGGGCTTAGTTGCTCTGTGACATGTGGGATCTGCTCAGACCAGGGACTGAACTTCTGTCTCGTGCATTGGCAGATGGATTCTTTACCACTGAGCCACCAGAGAAGCTCAATACCATGTCTTATATTTGAGACTTTAGGCTGTTTTGAGTTTATTTTTTATATGATGTGACGAAGTGTTCTAACGTCATTGATTTACATGCAGTTGTCCATTTTTCCCATTCTGCTTGCTGAAGTGACTCTTTTCTCCACTGTATATTCTTACCTCCTTTGCTGAAGATGAATTTTTAAAATTAATTAGTTAATTAATTTAAAAATTTTATTTATTTGACTGCACTGGGTCTTAGTTGCAGCATGTAGAATCTAGTTCCCTGGCCAGGGATCGAACCCAAGCCCCCTGCATTGAGAGCCTGGAGTCTTAGTCACTGAACCACCAGGGAAGTCCCCAAAGATTAATTGATATGTGGGTTTATTTATATGTGATATGTGAGTAATTGGTATGTGGGTTTATTTCTCTATTCTGGGAGAACTAGGGGTTATCTATTTCTTTATTTATTTTTGGCTGTGCTGGGTCTTCATTGCTGCACACGGGCTTTCTCTAGTTGCAGTGAGTGGGGATTACTCTTCATTGTGTTACACGGGCTTCTCATCATGGTGGCTTCTCTTGTTGGGGAGCACAGGCCCTAGAGCACACAGGCTTCAGCAGTTGTGTTATATGGGTTCTAGATTGAGGGCTCAATAGTTGTGGTGCAGGGGCTTAACTGTTTCCCATGATGTGGAATCTTCCCTAACCAGGGTTCAAACCTGTGTGTCTTCTGCGTTGGCAGGTGGAATCTTATCCACTGTACCACCAGGGAAGTCCCAGAAGTAGGGGTTCTTAATTGTATTCATTTTCTGTGGCTGCCATAACAACTTGGCACAAACTTATTGGCTTGTAACAATAAAAAATGATTATCTTACTGTTCTGCAGGTCTGAATTCAAATATGGGTCTCACAGTGTTAAAATCATGGTGTCAGCAAGGCTGCCTTCCTTTCTAGAGATTCTAGGGAAGAATCTGTTTCTTTGCCTTTTCCAGCTTCTAGATGTCTCTTTCGGAGAAGGCAATGGCACCCCACTCCAGTACTCTTGCCTGGAAAATCCCATGGACAGAGGAGCCTGGTAGGCTGCAGTCCATGGGGTCGCTAAGAGTCAGACACGACTGAGCAACTTCACTTTCACTTTTCACTTTCAGGCATTGGAGAAGGAAATGGCAACCCAGTCCAGTGTTCTTGCCTGGAGAATCCCAGGGACGGGGGAGCCTGGTGGGCTGCCGTGTATGGGGTTGCACAGAGTCGGACATGACTGAAGCGACTTAGCAGCAGCAGCAGCAGCAGCAGATGTCTCTTTTCCCCTGTGTCCTTGCATCAGATCACTTTGAATTTTTCTTCACTCCTCTTCCACTTATAAGGACCCTTGTGATTATATTAGTCCTACCTGGATGATAAAGGATACTCTCCTCAATTTTGTCACCTCATTAGCAAACTTGATTTATTTGCTGCCTTAATTCCCCTTTGTCATATAAGGTTATATACTCATGATTTATGGGGATTAGCATGTGGATATGCTGGGAGGGAGTGCATTATTGTGCCTGCCCTACTAACTTCCCCTTACTTTGGAATGCTACTAACTTCCACCATGCTACTATATTCAAGTGTTTGTCATTAACTTTTATTTGCCAGATGCCTTTACTTCTTTTATTTTTTTCTCCTGCGTTATCTTTATATAGTTTTCATGATCATTCTTTTTTAAAAAAAATATCACTTTTCTTTAAAATAATGGAGTTTTTCCTGAACAGCTTTTTTGGAAAAACTGAATCTGCCTGCAATGCAGGAGACCTGAGTTTGATCCCTGGGTTGGGAAGATCTCCTGGAGAAAGGAAAGACTACCCACTCCAGTATTCTGGCCTAGAGAATTCCATGGACTACAGTCCATGGGGTCTCAAAGAGTTGGACATGACTGAGCGACTTTCACTTCACTTCACTTCAATTGGAGGAAGAGGTATTGTATATCCCCGAGGCTTCTGTGGATGTCGTCTGGTGGGGTCTGTTAACTTGGATGGGAAAAATTTTTTTTTGTTTTTTGGATGGGAAAAATTTTGATCTTGATTTTTCTCTAGTGCAGGCAACACAGCCCATGTATCCTACACATTTGTCACCAGTGGAAATTAGAGTTATTTTCATATCACTTTACAGAAAGGCTGACATACCAGTTACTCTCATCATTTCTTTCAAATTATGAATTATTGGGCATAAATACCACAAACTTAAAAGTATTTTGGTACCTCTATTTCAACATCTTCCTTTGTGATCTTATGTGCTTTATTTATTTATTTATTTTTTTAAATTTTATTTTATTTTTAAACTTTACATAATTGCACTAGTTTTGCCAAATATCAAAATGAATCCGCCACAGGCATACATGTGTTCCCCATCCTGAACCCTCCTCCCTCCTCCCTCCCCACACCATCCTTCTGGGTCGTCCCAGCCCCAAGCATCCAGTATTTTATGCATTTGAATATATTCTTCTGAGAAGGGACCCATGCACATCAGCAGGCTTGCAGCATGAGTACAACATTCCTGCCTTTTGTCCCATTCTCGCTGTTCCTCTCAGCTGGGTGTGGGCCCCTTCCAAAAAACAGGAAGTTCCTTGACATGTGTCAAAACTCTGCACATCACAGATTTTGGGTGATTTAGCTTGGGTTTCTCCTTAGCTGACCAGTGTCAGCAAGAATCAGTCTTCTAAAGTTTAAAAATAAAATAAAATTAAAAAAAAAAAAAAAAGAATCAGTCTTCTATTGGTTCACTCACAGTTTCTCCCCACACTAGTAGCAGATAATCACTCACTCTTGAACATGTATGTCCCCGTAATATCCCAACATCCTGCCACTACTGTGGTCCACAGGGTTCAAAGATGTTTGGTGATTTGCCCAAACACTCAGACCTTGAAATTGCAAGGAGGGTGGGACTGGGGTTGCTGTTTCCCACTAGTGTGTGTTCCCTGCTCTGGAAAACTCTGGATTCTCTTTATTTTCCTGAAGATGGTCTCTCTCATTATGTCCCTTCTCACTCCAGTTCTAGGCTTCAAGAGCCCTGGGCCCTCTCATGATTGGTGACTTCATAGAAGTGGAAGTTCTTTTTTTTTTTCTCTGTTGTTCTGGATTAATTTCAGAGGAGACACAAGGGTTAGAGGTTTCTCTTCCTTCTCTCTTTAATAGGAAATCTTTTTAGCTTTTCCCCATAACTTTTAAAAGGTTTCTAAGGTTCATCATGTCCTTGCCTTCTATGGACAACCTGCTCAGTTGCTCAGTCCTGTCCAACTCTGTGACCCCATGGGCTGTAGCCTGCCAGGCTCCTCGGTCCATGGGGGCTTCATTATGATAGAGACAATACAGAACTGCACGGAGGAGAATGTCTTCTTCTTCCAACACAATAACCTTTTGGGGGAAGCAAAAATGTGGTGTGTGTCTGTTTTCATCTTTTCTCTGTCTCTATATAAACATTTTAAGTATTGCAATTGATCCACAATTGCAATATACCAGCTAGAGAGGTAGCTGGTATAGCGAAATATAATTGCTTATTTTTAACTGAGTGCTAGGAGTAGCGTTTGTACTTCTTTATTCTTCTGGGTTAAACGAGAGAGAAAGAAAATGAGGAGTGGAAATGTGTAACATAATTGATATTCTTTTTTATTGTAGAAAATATATATAACACACAATTTTCCATTTTAATGGTTTTTAAGTGTGCAGTCCAGCAGTGTGATATACATTCACATCATCGTGCAACCATTAACATCACCCATCTCCAGAACATTTCATCATTTTTTTTTTATGTGGCCTTATCATGCCGCCTGTGGGATCTCAGGTCCCCAACCAAGGACTGAACCCAGGCCCTTGGCAATGAAAGCACAGAGTCCTAATCATTGGACCACCAGGGAATTCCAAGAATTCTTCATCTTGCAAAACTGAAACTTTGTCACCATTAAATGCATCCCTATTTCCCCCTCCCCACCACCCACCCCCGGCCTTGGATCCCTTCCAGCCACCATTCTTTCTGTTTCTGTGAATGTGACTATTCTAAGAATCTTATATAAGTGGTGGGCTGCTGTCTATCGGGTCGCACAGAGTCGGACATGACTGAAGTGACTTAGCAGCAGCAGCAGCAGCATGTGTTTTTATGTAACTGTCTTATTTCACTTAGCATAATGTCAGCATGGTTCATGTTGTAATATATGTCAGAATTTCCTTTTTAAGGCTGTATAATATTCCATGGTATATATATAATATATTTTGTTAATGCATTCACTAGTTGATAACACTTGGGTTGCTTCCACCTTTGGCTATAAACACAGGTATATTAAAATGACTTTTAAAATACATATAACTGAACCTTACCAAATATCCCTTCTTTCTGATGCAAAAACTTGAAATGTTTATTTTCTTTGTTTAAAGATAAGACATTCAGTTATAAGATGAGTTAACTTATGAGGACCTCATATACAGCATGATGACTAAGAGTTAATAATATGTATTTATACTTGATTGTTGAGAGTAATGTTAAATATTCTCAACACACACACAACACACACAATTCTCAACACAAACACACAAAGGTAACTATGTTAAGTGATGGATGTGTTAACTAATCTTATGGTAATCATTTCACAATATATAATGTGTACCAAATCATGTTGTACACTTTAAACGTGCACAGTGTTATTCGTCAATTATATCTCAATAAATCTGGGGGTGGGAGTGGGGAAGATATGACTGAGGAATTAAGAATTCAAATTCAAGTTCCAAGCAAGCAAATATAAAAGGAGGTATGGGCTGAATCTAAGAGGTTGGAGGGAGTGACGGAGACTGCAGAAAACTGAAGTTAGCTCAGTGTGGCTTCCTTTTCTAGCTCCTGGTTCCATATTGAAGGAGTCCTGCTTGGATTGGTTCTAGAATTCTAAGTTTTAGACACAAAGCTGACATCTGTTTTATGGAAAACCTCTGATTTTGTTTGTTGGCAACCAGTTTTAAAATGTAAATATCCTGTGAGGCTAAAAGTTTTGCCTCTAACCCTCACAGCTAAGGATTTGCCTTCTTTTCCTAAGGAAGTACTAATTAAACATTCATTTTAGGGAATTTCCTGGTGGTTCAGTGATTAGGACTCCAGTGCTTCCACTGCAAGGGACATGGGTTTGATTCCTGGTTGAGGAACTAAGATTCTGCAAGCTGGATAGCATGGCCAAAAAAAAAAAAAAAAACTTATTTTAAAGGAGATAAAATGGAAAAAGGCACCAAAATTATGCAAAAAGAAGAAAAATTCTAGGACAGATTGGATTTACCCTTTTATATGTAAAAGTGTTTGTATTTTATCAATATAATAAAATATAAATGACTTGGTTACTTTTTTTCAATTGAGTAGCAAACCGTGAGGAAACGGTAGTGGCTGGCAACTGTGTTATTTTTAGAACAATTTAACAGTTCTTAGGGCACTGATGCCCACCTGTGAGCCCATGCACAGGTTTTCAGCCATGCTATGTCTGTAAGTAGTGAGTATTAGTTCAGTGTTGACTTCAGGGAAATAAAAACTCACAGAGAACTCAATCATGCCTAAACAAAGGCATGTAAGTGTAAGTTGCCTTTGGATCTAAGGAGCAGAAGACTCATATTAAACGGGCCTTGCACTGTTGGGCTGGTTGCTTCAGCGGACATGTTCCTTCCATCTCCAGCCGTGCCATCCTTAGTGTGTTATGTGCTCCCTCATGCAGTTTGGAGCATCATATCCCAATGTGACCACATCTACTGGCAGCAAATGGCCAAATATGGAGAATCTTTAGAGCAGACTTTTTTTCTGTGGAGTCCAGGTCTTTTAATCAGAACTTACTCACCAGCCCACTCCTTAAACAATAATTACTAGGAGAGCAGGATCTAGTGATTGAGTTATATAAACCAGAATACACCCCTTAAATTGGAGGAGAGTTAAATTTTCCCAAGTTCTGTGAGGAAGAGGTGAATTCTTGCACAAAATTGAGTTCCTTTGAGCAAGAAAGAAGGTGGCCACTGGATGGTGGTCTGACCATCTATAGCATCTGTTTCACTTCTGTGAAATTCTACACTCATCACAGCGTGTTTAGCCTTTTGCAGTTCATGTCTTGACGTGGATTAGAAGGCATAGGAGAAAGAATCAGCACCTAACAGGGGAGAAGCAATAAAAGGAGTGTTATCAGTTAGAGGACTGGGGTACTGATGGAGGCTGGAAAAGCAGGGAAGCCCAACTGTCACTGCTATCCTAATTCAAGGCCATCAAAACCCACCAACTTGATAGCTGTGCTAGGTAGCATTCTTTTTTTTTCCTATTTTAATTGCAAAGTTACATATGCTTGTTGGGAAAAAGCCAGTCAATGAAGAAATGTATATTGTACAACATACTCAATGAAAGTCCTCTGTATTAAAGCAAAAAATAAAAATTCTCTCTGTGTTCTAACTTCATGTTTGTAGTTTCAGATACAGGTCTTCCAAATTTGTCTATACCATGTATTAATAAGTGCTAAGTGCATATATATATTTAAAAAATAAGTAATCATATATATATTTATATATATCTTCAACAATGTAATGTCTGATAGAATAATATTCAGCAGGAAATAATTTAAGATTTCCAAGCATTAGGAGTTAAGCTCAAGGATGCCCTTCTAGCCTTCGAGTCAGACCAAGGCTGACCATTAAAACTCAGTTGTGATATACGTGTACTCTTTTGTACTATCCCCACATGTGGCTACTGAGCCCTTATTATGCCACCAGTGCAGCCAGAACTGAATTGATTTTTAAAAAATATTTATTTATGTATTTGTCTGTGCCAGGTCTTAATTGCAGCATGTTCAGTTTTTAGTTAGCCTCCCCGTTAGGACTCAAGCATTCAAACTCTTTTTTAAAAATGTTGATTTATTGATTGATTTTTGATGGTGCTGGGTGTTCATTAGTGAAGTCACTCCGGACTATAGCCTCTCAGGCTCCTCCATCCGTGGAATTTTCCAGGCAAGAGTACTGGAGTGGGTTGCCATTTCCTTCTCCAGGGGATCTTCCTGACCCAGGGACTGAACCTGGGTCTCCCTCATTGCAGGCAGACGCTTTGCCAGCTGGCATTGCCGCGTGTGTTTCTCTAGCTGCAGGACACCAGCTTCCCGTTGCTGTGGCTTCTCTTGTAGAGCACAGGCTTCAGTAGTTGCAGCACGTGTGCTCAGTAGTTGTGCCTCCTGGTCTCTGGAGCACAGACTCAATAGTCGTGGAGTATGGGCTTAGTATTTCCACAGCTTGTGGGATATTCCCTCATCAAGGATTAGACCCGTGTCTCCTGTATCAGCAGGTGGATTCTTTACCACTGAGTCACCAGGGAAGCCTCATGCAAACTCTTAGCTGTGGCATTTGGGATCTAGTTCCCAAATCAGTTCTCTCTGATCAGGGAGCAAACCCCCTGCTTTGGGGGTGTGGAGTCTTAGCCACTGGACCACCAAGGAAGCCCCCCTGAATCATTAATTTTAATTAAGTTTGCATTTCAGTAGCCATGTGTGACTAGACTAGTAGCTACTCTATTGGTTAGTGCAGGGTTGACGATTGGAAAGTGACTGCAACGCCTGCAGCCTAAAAGAGTATCTTTGGTGCTCACTTCGGCAGCACATATACTAAAATTGGAACCATACAGAGAAGATTAGCATGGCCCCTGTGCAAGGATGACACGCAAATTCGTGAAGCGTTCCATATTTTTTTTCACACCAATCAGAATGGCTGCAATCCATAAGTCTACAAGCAATAAATGCTGGAGAGGGTGTGGAGAAAAGGGAACTCTCTTACACTGTTGGTGGGAATGCAAACTAGTACAGCCACTATGGAGAACAGTGTGGAGATTCCTTAAAAAACTGGAAATAGAACTGCCTTATGATCCAGCAATCCCACTGCTGGGCATACACACTGAGGAAACCAGAAGGGAAAGAGACACGTGTACCCCAATGTTCATCACAGCACTGTTTATAATAGCCAGGACATGGAAGCAACCTAGAGGCCCATCAGCAGATGAATGGATAAGAAAGCTGTGGTACATATACACAATGGAGTATTACTCAGCCATTAAAAAGAATACATTTGAATCAGTTCTAATGAGATGGATGAAACTGGAACCTATTATACCGAGTGAAGTAAGCCAGAAAGAAAAACACCAATACAGTATACTA
>NW_011494810.1:728895-751961 GCF_000754665.1 Bison bison bison | reverse complement strand
TAATAGCCAGGACATGGAAGCAACCTAGAGGCCCATCAGCAGATGAATGGATAAGAAAGCTGTGGTACATATACACAATGGAGTATTACTCAGCCATTAAAAAGAATACATTTGAATCAGTTCTAATGAGATGGATGAAACTGGAACCTATTATACAGAGTGAAGTAAGCCAGAAAGAAAAACACCAATACAGTATACTAACGCATATATATGGAATTTAGAAAGATGGTAACAATAACCCTGTATGCGAGACAGCAAAAGAGACACTGATGTATAGATCAGTCTTATGGACTCTGTGGGAGAGGGAGAGGGTGGGGAGATTTGGGAGAATAGCATTGAAACATGTTTAATATCATGTATGAAACGAGTCGCCAGTCCAGGTTTGATGCACGGTACTGGATGCTTGCGGTTGGTGCACTGGGACGACCCAGAGGGAGGGTAGGGGAGGGAGGAGGGAGGAGGGTTCAGGATGGGGAACGCAGGTATACCTGTGGCGGATTCATTTCAATATTTGGCAAAACTAATAAAATATTTTAAAGTTTAAAAATAAAAAAAATTAAAAAAAAAAAAAAAAAAAGAGTATCTTTGCCAGGAAAGCAATGTGCCTTCCGGCTTCTCCTGTAGAACTGAAACTACTTTCCCCACAGGCACAGGAAGGGCAATTAGCATATCACGTTAACTGTGTGGAGGTCGAGGGAAGGGCAAGATGGGTGAGGATTTGGAAGCATTCAGGCCCAGAGACACATGCAGTATTTAGGGTAACTTGAAATGGCAACCCACTCCAGTACTCTTGCCTGGAAAATTCCATGGATGGAGGAGCATGGTAGGCTACAGCCCATGTGGTTGCAGACTCGGACACACCTGAGCAACTTCTCTTTCCCATTTCTCACTGTTATTGCTGTTTTGCTTTGGACTTTTCAATAGAATCTTGACTTTATATGTTTTAGATCTTTGTCACCATGCCTATACTTTTATGTCTCATGTCTGGATTTTTTTTTGTTGTTGTTCAAAAAAACCCCTATCTCGTTTCCTCATTTTGCTCCCACCTGTACAATCAGGGATGGCTCATATGTACTTGGAAGTGGGTTGGGGCAACATGTGGATTTACTTTCATTTTGGTTTGGTTTCCTGTAGATTATTCAATTAGAAAGAGTTTGTGGCAAATTTGGCAATACCCAGAACTCCAATCAACTCTGCTTTACAGAAGTGAGTTGCAGGTGTTTCGTGGGTATACTTGTTTTTCTTTGGTACACAATATTTCATTGTTATTCACCAAGGTTTTAGAAGGGAGTGATGAATAGATAGGAAGAGAATTGTTGTATTTTATTTTTATGGCGTTCTTTGTTTATTATTTGTATTGATTTTGATAGTCCCATATCTGAAACAATGTTTTCAGAATGCAGAATAACAGGCAGGCAAAGCATGGTGTTTTTTTTTTTTTTTTTCTTTTTCTTGATTAGTTTTTATACATGATTAGAGTATTGTTTCAAAATTCTGGAATGACATTTGAACTCTGCTTTCTACTTTGCATTTCCCTCTCAGTTATTGGTTGATTGATCTGCTGTCTCTCTCTGTAGCCTCAGCATCTGGAGTTCTCACAGCTCCTGCATGCACCCTGGCCTTTAACAACGTGCACAGCTTGAGACTCAGGTCTGCTATCCTGCCCTTGCTTCAGTGGGAGTAGATGTCTCTCTTTCATCTCTCAGAGTGATAGCTTACTGTGAACGATGTCGGATTTGTGATCTCCAGACAAAATTTAGCTTCAGGACCAGGGACCAGCCTTGATCACTCAAGAGCTTTTGTATAGCAGAGTTTTATTAAAGTATAAAAAGGGACAGAGAAAGCTTCTGAAATAGACATCAGAAGAGGGATGGAGAGTGCCCCCTCCCTAGTCTTAGCAAGGGAGTTATATACTTTTTAAATTGATTATTACAGTAAATCAGAAGAATGTATCAAGCTTTTAAGAGTCTTACTAGACCCACTCTCACAATTTACATTTTAAGATGACAGAATTAGAACTAACAATAGAAAGATCTTACCAGACTCACTTGCATAATATACATTTTAGGATAACAGGATTAGTCAGAAGGTTTTCAAGTAGGAGAAACTGTCCTCAAGCTGGACATATTGTTGTTATATAATCCTTAGTACAGAGTTTAAGCTGAGCTGTTTTATTGTGTAATCATCAGCTCTGGGCGTAAAGAAAAAAACATTTTATGTGACTAAGGAATGTAGAAAAAATGTCCTTTTCTCCTCCCTGGGAACTCCAGATCCCTATCTACTCTTTGGGAGCCCCAGACCCCTCTCTCCTCCTAGGGGACCCCGGACTTCTTATCAACCTACCTAGGAACTGACTCTCTCAAGGGCATTTTGCACACCATTCTGTAACAACAGTAGGAGGAAGAGCTAACCACCGATACCAGTTTCTGTGATTCAGGCTCTGTTCCAAAGGCCTCACATTTACCCATTTGCTTCATTTTTATGACAACCATCTCTGATTGGTGCTATTGTTATCCCCATTTTACAGATGAGGAAACTGAGACACAGGGAGACAAAGTCATCCACCAATGCCTCTGTACCCTTAGGTTAGACTTGAATGCTTTTTCTTCTTGCTCCAAGTTTCCTGCATTCCCTGGGGTGCTGAGTGCCTCTCACTTACCATGTTCCATGGAACTCATGCTATTATTGGACTGTGGTCCTGCAGACATGGTAACAATTAGAAAAGCAGGTCTGGGTGTATCTATCTTCTCTAGCTCTTCTTGGGTAAGGCAAGCTGCTATTTAGCTTTGTGTTCATGCTTGACACACACTAGGTACTCCATAAATTTTAGTTGAACAAATAAGTCAGTGAGTGGGAGAGTAGAGTTTTTGCCTATCCAAAAGAATTGAAATCAGGATCTGATCTTGAAGAGATATGTGCTTCCATGCTCACTGTGGCTTTATTCACAATATCCAAGACACAGAAACAGCATAAGTGTTCATAATCAGAAGAATGAATAAAGACAACCAAAGCATCCATCAGTAGATGAATGAATAAAGAAGATGTGATATATATATACATACATAAATATAGATTTAGAATGTTGGAATATACATTGGAGTATATTATTGGAATATATGTTGAACTATATATATTCTATACATATGGAATATTTCATATATTCATATGAATATTTCATATGTATATTAGCATATACATATATGAAAAATATCACAATGGAATGTTATTCAACCATGATAGATAAGGAAATCCTACTATTTGCAACAACATGAATGGATTTTGATGACAAAATGAAATAAATGAGAGGAAAGATGAATACCAAATGAAATCGCTCATGTAGGATCTAAAATAGTCAAACTCATTGAAATAGAGTAGAATGACAGTTTCCAGGGGCTGGGGAGGGACAGAAAGAGGGAAATGTTAGTCAGAAAGTGGGCAGTTTCTATTATGCAAGTTGGATAAGTCCCGGAGATCTGCTCTATAGCATAGAGCCTGTAGCTAATAATACTAAATTGTGTACTTAATATTTGTTTATGGTAGATCTTATATTGTGTTCTCACCACACACACAGAGTCAATTTTCCCCATATAATAGGGTGGGGAGAAACTTTGGGAGGTGATAAATATGCTTATAGCCTTGATGGTGGTGATGGTTTCACAGGTATATACTTACCTCAATTAAGTGGTGAAGAAAAATAACAGTCAGTGGTTACTATATTGTCTACTGACCTCCTCCATGTGACAGCTTGAAAGTGAATGGGATCTGCAATTTGATAGCCAGGTTATGCTTTTAATTGTCTGTTTATGCTGCTATGGTATTCCCCATCACAGCCCCCTCTGTGTCATCAAAACACTCACATGGCTGCTGTCAGAGTCAGAGGGAACATTCATTGAGCAGCAGTTGAATTTCCTCCCCTTTTCTACCCCAGTGGCCATTGAGGGGAGGCCAGGTATCTCTGGCTGAAAGCAGGCTCAGCTTTGAGAGCTTCAGTTTGGAAAATCCAGTGATGTGAGTAACCGTTAGTCTCTGCTTTTGCCTGTGATGCAAGCCTGTTTGCTCCAAACTGAGACCACATCCTTCCTGCTGGGTTGTGACTGCTATAAATTCATCTAGTTTCTTCTCCGGCTGTTCCCGAGGCTGACGTCTGGGTGAGTCCAGCTCTGTGGAGCCGGGTGGCTGAAATAGCCTGGGGAAGAGTGGGGAAATTGTTTCAAGGGGCAGAATTTGACTAGAGGTTCCTTCTGCCAGCCTTCAAGTCTATCCTTCAACAATGTTTCTGGAATGTTTCTTTTATGTTTATCAATATTTGGTCGCTATGTGTGCCAGTGCATGTGTGTGGGGAGTGGGGGTCAGGAACAGTGACCATGGCTCACACTCATTCCCCTAGGAAGTAGATAGATGGGATGCATATAAGGAAATGAGCATATTTAGAAACCAAGGGACAGAGAAGGCAAGGGTCAGGGTGGGGGTGCGCTAAGGTTAGGGATACGGTAGCACAGAGGAGAGGCAGAGTCCTGATGTGGATGGAAAGACTGATGCAATGGGACCTGAGAGGGTTGGCAGAGCTGGTGGATCTGTCTGGAGTAACCCCTCTCCTCCTGCCACCTGCCAAATGCATAGGGGATGGACTTGACAGGGGCAGCGAGGGGTGGGCGATGCATGATGCAAGGAGTGGAGAGGCAGGAATGGAGACAGAAGGAGTGTTGAACATGTTTAAAATGTCTTGAACATTAAACTGGGCTTTTACGAATTCCAGTTTGGAGAGTTTGAAAGCTTCATAAGCTTTCCCTGGTGGCTCAGATGGCAAAGAATCTTCCTGCAATGCAGGAGACCTGGGCTCATAGGGCTTCTCCCTTCCTATAATTCTTTTCTAAGTTCAATAATATGAAGAGTTCAATTCCAAACAAAGCCAATGTGCTTATCCATCCAAAATCTAGAAATTGTGTATGATCAAGAGATATAGCCGCTGATTTCAAGTCTTTGTGGAACTTGAAGTCTAGTTAGGAAACCGAGACATTGAACATTACAATGAGATTGTGTGATAAAACCTGGGAAAGTGCTTTTGTTTTTTTAACAATCTGATTTTTGGTTTTCCTTGGTGGCTCAGACGGTTAAGAATCTGCCTGCAATGCAGGATGGGTTCGATCTCTGGGTCAGGAAGATCCCCTGGAGAAGGCAATTGCAAACCACTCCAGTATTCTTACCTGGAGAATTTTAAAGGAGCCTGGTGGGCTACAGTCCACGGGGTTACAAAGAGTCGGACACAACTGAGCAACTAACACTTTCACTTTCATCTATATTTTGTTATCATCTTCAACCATTTTTTCCTGCTATGTGACTGAGATACCTACCTAAATGGTGGAAGAAATGGTCTCACACTTTTTATGCAGAGAAAAATGCAATGTTAGGGGCATGACTCAGAAATCAGCGACCCTAGTGTAAATCCTGGCTTTGTCCCTCCTGGCTGTGAAACTCTGGGCAAGTCAGTTAGCCTAAGACTCAGTTTCTACTTCCATACCATGGAACTAGGAATATAATTTTTCAGTTTTGTACATCAGTATAGCACCTAACTCATGGGAAGCTCTCAATAAATGTGAGTTCTAATAATTATTATAATTGTGAATTTTGCAAGGAGACATTAAAGAAATGTATATATTTATCATTCTTCCTTATTACCCCAAGTTCCATCCCATTTCAGTTTTAATCAATCAATGTGTTGATAAAGGGTTTGTTGCAGATTATGCCTTCCTCTGCATGCTTCTATGTTCTCTTTCCTTCTCTCTAGACATATGCTGTTCTGTTATCACCATAATTACTCATTCCTAGTATCCTTTCTTCTCTTGTCCCTTATTCATCTTTCCTTGGTTCGAAACAGAAACAAGAAACCAGAGTCTTTCAGTTGGGAGGAAGGTAAAAAAATCTTTTCCACTCTGCCATTTTATAGATGAGGAAACTGAAGTTGAAAAATAGTGGAGAGATTGCCCAGGGTCATACATAGCCAGTAATCAGTGGGATCAAAGTTCTCTTGGTGATACATCAAGACGGCATCAGGAAGCGGTTTAAGACTACGTTGCACTGTTAATGTGATTGTGTTGGTGATTTTGTTTCTCTCCATAGGGGCACCTTTCTTCCATGGCTCAGGACACACACCTGGGTTGAGCCAATAGAAAGACTTTCTGGTAAGAATTTGACTCATTTTTAAAAGCTAAAGATGGCAACTTGTTCGAATCCAGTGATATTTTTTTCCTTTCAATATTCTGGGTTTTTGATACTTTAATTCTCTCTGAGGGTAAATTTCTGAAAAGACTTCTTAACCATATGCTATTTGCACCACCTAACTTCCAAGTGTGGATTTATGCCCAAGGACTCTGACCGGGTGTGCAGATGAGAATGGTAAGTGTCCGCTGCAAGCTGGCTCGTTACCTGGAGGACCTGGAAGACATAGACTTTAAGAAATTCAAGATGCATTTAGAAGACTATCCCAGTCAGAAGGGCTGCACCTCAATTCCTCGGGGTCAGACAGAAAAAGCAGATCACGTGGATCTAGCCACTCTGATGATTGATTTCAACGGCGAAGAGAAGGCATGGGCCATGGCCAAGTGGATTTTTGCTGCAATCAACAGGAGAGACCTTTATGAGAAAGCTAAGAGGGAAGAGCCAGAATGGGGTGAGTGGAATGAAGACAGTACTTTTTTTAAATCATGATAAAATATACATAAGATAAAATTTACTATCAGCCATTTTTAGTGTATGATGCAGTGGTGGTAAGCTCATTCACACAGTTGTTCAATCTCCAGAACTCTTTTTCATCTTGCAAAACTCTGTACCCATGAAACAATTCTACCCTCCCCTCAGCCCCTGACAACCACTTTCTGTCTCTACGAATTTGACTATTCTAGTACCTTTTATAAGTGAAATCATAGATTATTTGTCTTTTTGTGTAGCAGCATAAACTTCCTCAAGCTTCACTCACATTGTCTCATATGTCAGGATTTCATTCTTTTTTAAGGTGGAATAATATTTTGTGATATGTGTATACCACAGTTTGTTCATTCATTCATCCATCAATGGACTTTCTAATTGCTTTTAGCTTTTGACTATTGTGAATAATGCTTCTATGAACATGGTTGTACAAATCTCTTTGAGATCTTGCTTTCAATTCTTTTGGGTTTATTTCCAGAAGTGGAATTACTGGCTTATATGGTAAATTCTAGTTTAATTTTTTGAGGAATTGCCATAATGTTTTCCACAGTAGATGCACCATTTTACATTCCCACTAACAGTGCACAGGGTTCTAATTTCTTCAAATCCTTACTAACATTTATGTTTTCTTTTTTTAATAGTAGCCGTCCTAATGGGCATGAGATGGTATCTCATTTGTATTTCCCTATTGACTAGTGATATTGAACCTCTTCTCATGTGCTTGTTAGTCATTTGCTTATCTTTGGAGAAATGTCTATACAATTCCTTTCCCATGTTTTAAATGGGTTGTTTGTCTTTTGCTGTTGACCTTTAGGAGTCCTTTATATATATATATGGAGAAGGAAATGGCAAGCCACTCCAGTATTCTTGCCTGGAAAATCCCATGGACCGAGGAGCCTGGTGGGCTACAGTCCATGGGCTCGCAAAGAGTTGGACATGACTGAGTGACTTCATTTTCATTTCATTTATATATATATATATATATATCCTGGATATTAACCTCTTATCAAATATATGATTTGGAAATATTTTCTCCCATTCTGAGGGTTGTCTTTTCACTCTGTTGATGGTATCCTTTGACAAATCAAAGCTGATATGTTTGTTTTTTAATCACTTATTATCTTGGCTTTATCATCTATTTTTTCTTCTCATGATAGTGCTATGAGAAGATGGAGGAAAGCAGTTTTATTTTTTCTAACTCCTTTAAAAACCTGTCAGGGCTCACATACCCATAAGAACCTTCTTTAATTAGTTACACTTGATTCACATCTCTCCTGGGCCTGGACTTTCTCCAAGTCTTCATCTAGCATCTAAGTATCTACCTGCATGGTCAACAGACTTGGATCTCTGTTTCCCATGGCTTGGGGGCAATCTCTCAGCTTATAGAAGTATGTAATTTCTGCAGAAAAGCTTTTCCTATAGCCATTAATTTGGGCGTTGGAATTAGTGAAAGAAATCCTCTTCATCTCTGTGGACATATGGTGAGGTTCTTCCTTCTGGCTTGGTGTTCTGAGCAAGGGAAGGGTACAAGAAAGGGCTCAGAGGAACCTAGAAAATCACAAGATGATGATGTTGAGCTAGTAAAAAAGAGTAATAAAAATGAATCAGTGTTTCTGAAACAGACAAAAATGGTGGTGTATATGTAGTACATCTATGCCATTTGAAGTCAGTTTTATAGACTTAAACTTCTGTTTTCTAATGAATTATTTTCGGATTACCCTGTTTTTTCTTCTAACCTTGTTTTGTCCATGTTGGCATATCTAAAGTTAATTAAAAAGTATTTATACTGGCAAATATAAAATAGATCAGCGGATCACAAGCAGAGTGAGGTGGGGAAGAAATATGGATCTAATGAGGGAGATAAAAAATAGGTGCATGAAGGCAGGTGTGTTTATCAGTGTGATGTTATAAACAAATTGTGTATAATGGCTTAATTATAATTGTGTCAGTATTGACATTCTCAATAACCATTTTAAAGTGTAATAGTCAAGGTTGCTTCTCTGGTGGCTCAGATGGTAAAGAATCTTCTTGCAATGTGGGAGACCTGAGTTCGATCCCTGGGTTGGGAAAACCCTTTGGAGAAGGGAATGGCAACCGACTCCAGTATTCTTGCTTGGAGAATTCCATGGACAGAGGAGCATGGCAGGCTACAGTTCATGGGGTCACAAAGAGTCAGACAAGACTGAGGGACTGAGACTTTCACTTGCAATCGTGGTTGCAGAAGTAGTTCACTAAGCAGATTTTATGGATTTTATTTATTCCTCACAAGAACCCTGTGCTTTTTCAAATAAGTTTTCAATTTCATTATACTAAGTGAAATAAGCCAATCACAAAAAGACAAATATTCTGTGATTCCATTATAAGAAGTACCTAGAGTAGACAAATTCATAGAGACAAAGTGATGGTTTCTAGGGGCTGCAATGAATAGGGAATGAAGAACTGTTGTTTAATGGATATAAAGAATTTCATTTTCATCAGATGAAAAATAATTCTGGAGAATGGTTGCAAAACCATGTGAAATGAGCCTGGAAAAAGTTATAGTTGTCCATAGCTCTGTTCTAACCAGAGCCAAGCCTGGATTCAATGCCAAGAGTCTCTTTGGTCGAATAACCATTATACCATTTGGCATAGGTTTTGGGGGTGGAAGAATTATACCTAGGGTTAGAAGTTTTTGTTTTTTGTTTCAGGGGGCTGGCTAGTGTTATATTTTAGGTAAAAATTAAGTTTTGCTCTTGGTTTGAGTTAATGTTTAGATTTTATTTTGTGATTTTGTGTGTGTGGGGTTAAGAGCATTTGCATTCAGAATAAGTAGACACCTCAGGAATCTTTTATATAGCTCTGGAGTTCCTGCCCACCTAAATTTACCTGTCCCATGCATTTGCCCTGGTACCTATCTCTTGTTCTGCTGTGTCTAATTTCTCCTATAAGATACTTCTTTTGGATGTGTAATTTATTGATTGTTTAGGTCTGTAATTCTCAACTGTGGATGCATGTGGGGCTTTTAAAATAAAAAGGTGCCTTCTACTTGATACTCTGTAATGACCCATATGGGAGTAGAATCTAAAAACGAGTGTATATATATATATATATATATGTATGTATGTATAAGTGTGATTCACTTTTCTGTACAGCAGAAAACTAACACAGCATTGTAAATCAACTGTACTCCAATAAAAATTATTTTAAAAATAGATAAATATAATGGTGCCTGGGCTCCACCTCAGAGAACTGAAGAAGGATCATTAGGAGTAGAGTCCTAGAATCAATACTTTTAAAACTTTCTAAGTGAATCTAAAGTTAGTCAAAATTCTGAATTAGATATAAGTCAGATGGGTTATTCTTGCTCTTGAAGATTCCAAATATGGGTCAGATGAATTCCAGGCATTTGGGCTCAAGGATAGATGATACTGCTGGCCTTTGGCCATCCTGGGGATACCTGAGAGTGTGGGGATGGTCTTAAAACCAGAGCACAAGGGAGGGAGTCTGCCAAATCTAAATGAGGATGAGAAACTTTGATGCCTCATATGTTTGCCTTCTGATTTCCAAGCTTGGGAGATAGATTCCAAGCCTGGATACAATGAGGACACAATATTAGTTGGTATCCATTGCTTTGAAATTAGGAGTACAGGAATGCCTCCAACTGGACATTCAACTGAGCTGTATTTTGGTTTGGGAGATGTTCACGGCAGGTGGCTTTGACCTGTGCCAGGTGCTGGCTATTGGATTTCAATTGTTTTTGCTATTCAGTCGCTCAGTTGTGTCTGACTCTGAGACCCCATGGACTGTAGCACGCCAGGCTTCCCTGTCCTTCACCATCTTCTGGAGCTTGCTCAATCTCATGTCCATTGAGTCCGTGATACCATCCAATCATGTTGTCCTCTGTCATCCCGTTCTCCTCCTGCCTTCGATCTTTCCCAGCATCAGAGTCTTTTCTAATGAGTTGGCTCTTTGCATCGGGTGGTCAAAGTATTGGAGTTTCAGCTTCAGAATCAGTCCTTCCAATGAATATTCAGGGTTAATTTCCTTTAGGATTGACTGGTTTGAACTTCTTGCAGTCCACAAGACTCTCAAGGGTCTTCTCCAACACCACAGTTCAAGAGCATCAATTCTTTGGTGCTCAGCCTTCTTTATGGTCCAACTCTCACATCCATACATGACTACTGGAAAAACCATAGCTTTGACTAGATGGACCTTTGTCATTAGGTTTCAATGACATCACCTTAATCAGGAGTCCTGGTTTTTGACACTTCGTATTTTCTTCCTTTATTTCTCAGAGAATGCAAATATTTCTGTGCTAAGTCAGGAGGAAAGCCTTGAAGAAGAATGGATGGGTTTACTGGGATACCTTTCCAGAATCTCTATTTGTAGGAAAAAAAAAGGTAAGCAATGTAGTTGGTATTTCTGATTGGGTTTAGAGACCTGGTTCTGTAGGTACTTGAAGCTCAGAAGGTGGATAACTTGGTGATCCTAACATGTTCCTTGGGGTGAAAAGGTCTGTCTTAGGAAATCCACTTTAGCTTAAGAAATAGATGCATGTTTCACTCCTTGCAGTCCCAGAACCGTGGGTGGGCAACTGAATGTTTCAGGTTTTATAGGGCATGAGCTGCAGACTACGTAAAGGAGTAAGATTGAATGAAGAAAGACTTTCTGGCCAGGGCCAAAGCATATGGCACTTTGTTGTTCTTCTGTTCAACTGTGTCTAGGAAGATTTCGACACCCTACATTTTCTGGGGCTATCCATACCCCAGGCAGTGGCGAGAAATTGCAACTCCCATTCTTCAATATCAGTTTCCATTCCTTAGAGACCACCAGCCCCTGTTGATAGCTTGTCTCTGGTGGATGTGATCAAGCTTCTTCTGAAGTCTAACTTTCTGTCTCTGACACAGATTACTGTAAGAAGTACAGAAAATATGTGAGAAGCAAATTCCAGTGTATTGAAGACAGGAATGCCCGTCTGGGTGAGAGCGTGAACCTCAACAAACGCTTCACCAGGCTGCGTCTCATCAAGGAACACAGGAGCCAACAGGAGAGGGAGCATGAGCTCCTGGCCATTGGTAGGACCTGGGCCAAGATACAGGATAGCCCTGTGAGTTCTGTGAACTTGGAATTGCTGTTTGATCCTGAGGACCAATACTCTGAGCCTGTGCACACCGTGGTATTCCAGGGAGCAGCGGGCATTGGGAAAACAATACTGGCTAGGAAGATCATGTTGGACTGGGCATCAGAGAAACTTTACCAGGATAGATTTGACTATTTGTTTTACATTCACTGCCGGGAGGTGAGCCTTGGGACGCAGAGGAGTCTGGGGGACCTGATTGCCAGCTGCTGCCCTGGCCCAAACCCACCGATAGGCAAGATTGTAAGCAAGCCTTCCAGGATCCTCTTCCTCATGGACGGCTTTGATGAGCTGCAAGGTGCCTTTGATGAGCACACAGAAGCACTCTGCACAAACTGGCGGAAGGTGGAGCGGGGAGACATTCTCCTGAGCAGCCTCATCAGAAAAAGACTGCTTCCTGAGGCCTCCCTCCTCATCACCACAAGACCCGTGGCCCTGGAGAAACTTCAGCACTTGCTGGGCCAGGCTCGTCATGTGGAGATCCTGGGTTTCTCAGAGGCCAGGAGGAAGGAATATTTCTTAAAGTATTTCTCAGATGAGCAGCAAGCAAGGGAAGCCTTCAGACTGATTCAGGAGAATGAGATCCTCTTCACCATGTGCTTTATTCCTCTGGTCTGCTGGATTGTGTGCACTGGGCTGAAACAGCAGATGGATAGTGGTAAGAGTCTTGCTCGGACATCCAAGACCACCACTGCAGTGTATATCTTCTTCCTCTCCAGTTTGTTGCAATCTCAGGGAGGGAGCCAGGAGAACCACAACTCTGCTACCCTCTGGGGTCTCTGCTCACTGGCTGCAGATGGAATCTGGAACCAGAAAATCCTATTTCAGGAGTGTGATCTCAGAAATCATGGCCTGCAGAAGGCAGATGTGTCTGCTTTCTTGAGGATGAACCTGTTCCAAAAGGAAGTGGACTGCGAGAAATTCTACAGCTTCATCCACATGACTTTCCAGGAGTTCTTTGCTGCCATGTACTACCTGCTGGAAGAAGATAATCATGGGGAGATGAGGAACACGCCTCAGGCTTGTTCAAAGCTTCCCAACCGAGATGTGAAGGTCCTTCTCGAAAACTATGGCAAATTCGAAAAGGGATATCTGATTTTTGTTGTCCGTTTCCTCTTTGGCCTTATAAACCAGGAGAGAACCTCCTACTTAGAGAAAAAACTGAGTTGTAAGATCTCTCAGAAAATCAGGCTGGAGCTGCTGAAATGGATTGAAGCAAAAGCCAATGCCAAGACACTACAGATTGAGCCCAGCCAGCTGGAATTGTTCTATTGTTTGTATGAGATGCAGGAGGAGGACTTTGTGCAAAGGGCCATGAGCCATTTCCCCAAAATTGAGATCAAGCTGTCCACCAGAATGGACCATGTGGTTTCTTCTTTTTGTATTGAGAACTGTCGCCATATGGAATCCCTTTCCTTGAGGTTGCTCCATAACTCACCCAAGGAGGAGGAAGAAGAGGAGGAAGTTAGACACTCTCATATGGACCGTTCTGTTCTCTCTGATTTTGAGGTGGCATATTCTCAGGGGTAAGGAGATCTTGCTTCAGGCAATTGGTACTATATGTCTTCTACTTTCTAGTCATCTGATTCTTGGCACTTGCTCTCTTTCCTTTGTTTTCAACAGTCTTGCAAATGCAGTTTCCACAGCTACAAAACAATGCCAGCATTACTTATTTCTACCAGACCCCTTCATTGGCAGATATTGACTAGCAGAGGAAGAGTAGGTGGACAAATGACATGAGAAAAAAGCCAATGAAACAATAAGCAAATGTTTGGTGGATGCCAATTTAGCACAATGTGTTCTGTGAAAAAAATAATGGAAGAAAATGTTCATAAACTCAAATTGCTTGTAATTTACTTGGGACTTTATTGCTTAATAGCCTGTCACCTAAGGGGCAGAACAACCAGTATGATTCTGCCCAGGAACACAGAGGACAGAGGACCTCAGTGTGGGATGCTTGGGGGAGATTTCTTGGAGGAGTGAAGTTTGAGCTTGCCTTGAAAGATTGAGAGAATGTAGGTGGGTGGCAGAGAAGGAAAAGGAAATTTTTATTACCTAGACAATCTCTTAAAAATATAATTAATTTATTTTTGGCTATGCTAGGTCTTGCTGTGTGTGGGGTTTCTCTAGTTGCTGCAAGTAGAGGCCAGTCTCTAGTGGTGGTGCACAGGCTTCTCACTGAGGTGGCTTCTCTTGTTACAGAGCACAGGCTCTAGGCATGCAGGCTTCAGTAGTTGTGGCACGTGGGCTTAATTGGCCTGTACAGATGGAATCTTTCAGGAAGAGGGATTGAACTCATGTCACCTGCATTGGCAGGCAGATTCTTAACCACTGGATCACCAGAAAAGTCCTGGCAGTGGGGTCTTATATGAAGGAGACATGGATATGGTCTGAGGAAGAGCATTTACGTAGGAGAAAATGGGGAGGGACATGGCTTCACTGGAACAAGCAATGAAGGGAAATAGGGCTGGAAAGGAGAGAGTGCTCCAAGGCCCTCACTTTGTGCTTGCAGCCAGGCATTTGTCAACAGCTAGGGCTTCCCTGGTGGCTCAGATGGCAAAAAATCTGTCTGTAAAGCAGGATACCCTGGTTTGTTCCCTGGGTCAGAAAGACCCCCGGAAGAAGGGTATGGCAACCCACTCCACTATTCTTGCCAGGAGAGTGGACAGAGGAGCCTGGTGACCTACAGTCCATGGGATCGCAAAGAGTTATACATGACTGAAGAACTAACACTGTCGTTTGTCAACAGCACCCACTTCAAGGTCTGTTTACTCAGTTGCTAGAAGGGTGGAAATCAGTTGTGTGTGTTCATTGAAAGGGTTGAGTTCCTTGACTTCTAAATCTTTGGGCAGAAACTACCACAGCTTCAGTGGCTGTGGGGAGCTGTCTGCTCTGTGAATGCTTGGGTTTGACCTCTATAGAGGACACTTGACATGGGACAAAATTAAGGAGAAAAGAAGCTGGCCCTTTCACTGGCAGCAATAAGCTTTTAGCTCCCTCTCTTTTCCTTGGCATCGCTACTAGGATGACTTTTCTATTTATTTTTCGGTCATCAAGGACTACCTGCTGAGGCTTCAGTAGTGGCTAAGACCCAGGTCCTGTTCACAACAACTTACAGTTGGGTTGTGGGGCCAGGAAGGAAACCAGGGCTGTTGGTAGAGGGGGCGGGCTTTGGTAAGAATATTGGTGGAGTGCATCTGAAGCACACAGGGGGAGCCCTTGACCAGCTGGATCCTGAAGCATGGAGTATGAAAGAGCCAAGAATGTGCAAGGGGCAGCCTAGACCAAGGGGATGGTGGGTTCAAAGATGGGATGGGAAAGCAGGGTACATTTTAACAATGGCAAATAGTTCAGAATAGCTAGAAAGAAGATGGAAGAGGGAGAGAGCGAGAACAGGGGGGACTACAGCACCTATGAAAGAGCCTAATATAGTTTGCAAATCCTGTGAACTTTCATTTTCAGTCTTTAGAAATAAGCATGCATATTATGACTGCAAGAAAGATTTTTGCTTAGTTTGTTCAGTCTTATAAATAAAATCTCTGTAGATGTTCCACTTGTCACTTATTACAAGAGATGGCCTTTCAGTGCTCTCAGTTAATGCAACTGAATGTGAAGGCTTTCTGGCAGTATCTCATTCTTAGAAGCATACCAGTTGATACCTGTCGAGAGAAAGAAGATTTGGTAGATTTGGTACTGTGCCACCAAGGGCTCAGTTCTGAGGACAACCTGGACATGAGCAGTCTGAACTCCTCAAGGTCCCAGACTTCTAGCTTTTTTACATATTGATTTTTTTTCAAACTATACAGCCCCAGCTGCTACCATATTTTGAGATAAGATCTCACTAGGGCACTAAAAATGAGGCTCAGAAAACAAGACACCTACGATCACAGGATTGTGAAGAAGGCTGGCAGAAACTCAGACTAAAACCTTGAAGAAAAAGCCTGATGCCCATCATGGTAGATGACAGCTACCTTCTTCTGCAGACAGGAGCTTGCCTAGTGTGTTGTAGAGCCTTCGAAGGACTAGCAGCATGAGCACCCACCTGGTGCCTGTTAGAAGTGAAGGACCGAAGGCCTGATCCTAGACCCATGGGATCTTCATTTTAACAGGAGTAGCACTTTGGAATCACCTGGAAGTCTTAAAAATATCAGTATGCTTGGTTCTACCTCAGAGATTCTGGCTTTATTCCTATAACATGGCCTGGCATAGGGATTTTTGTGATCAGTACTGACGCTATTATGCAGCTAATGTAAGAACCAGCCTCTGGGTCATTTAGCAGAGTGTCCAGGGCCATGGGCAGGGTAGCCAATTGATGAAGGAGGAGAAGGATTCCTGAGGGAGGAACCAGAGGCTCTTCACAGTCAGCCAAAGTCACAGGCTGTTTTGTAATTTAAAAAATATTATTATTATTTTTCATTGAGATATAGTTGATATACAATGTTTCCAGTGTATAACACAGTGATTCATAATTTTTAAAAAATTGTTTTTTTTAAATTAAAAATTTTTTTAAATTGAAGGAAAATTGCTTTATAATATTGTGTTGGTTTCTGCCATACATCAACATGAATCAGCCATAGGTATACATGTGTCCTCTCCCTCTTGAACCTCCCTCTCACCTCCCTTCCCATCCCACCCCTCTAGGTTGTCACAGAGCCCCCAGTGTGATTTCCTTGAGTAATACGGCAAATACCCATTGGCTACCTATTTTACATATGGTGATTCACAATTTTTAAAGGTTGCATTCCGTTTATAGCTATTGGTGATATTCCTTGTGTTGTACAACTTATTCTTGTATTTTATTTATTTTACACATAGTAATGTGTACTTCTTTTTTTAACTTTTTGTTTTGTATTGAGATATAGCTAATTAACAAACAATGCTGTGATAGTTTCAGGTGAAAAGAGAAGGGACTCAGCCATATATATACATGTGTCCATTTTCTCCCAAACTCCCCTCCCATCTAGGCTTTCATACAGCACTGAGCAGAGTTTCATGTGCCATGCAAGTAGATCCTTCTTGGTTATCCATTTTAAATATAACAGTGTGTATATGTCCATTTCAAACTCCCAAATGATTCCCTCCCCTCATCTTTTCCCATTTTAGTTTTTTAAACTGAAGTATAGTTGATTTGAAATGTCATATTTTTAAATCTATAGCACAGTGATTCAGTTATATATATATATATATGTGTGTGTGTGTGTTTTATATATATGTATATATACATATACTTTTTCAGATTATTTTCCTAATAGGTTGTTACAAGTTATTGTTGTAACAATACTGTATACCTGTGCTATACAGTAGATCCTTGTTGGTTATCAATTTTATATATAGCAGTGGTGGTGGTTTAGTTACTGTCGTGTCTGAATCTTTGTGACTCCATGGACTTTAGCCCACCAGGCTCCTCTGTCCATGGGATTTTCCAGGCAAGAATACTGGAGTGGGTTGGCAGTTCCTTCTTCAGGAGATCTTCCCGACCCAGGGATTGAACGCATGTCTCCTGCTTGACAGGGGCCTTCTTTACCACTGAGCCACCTGGGAAGCTATATATAGTAGTATGTGTATGTTAATCCCAACCTCCTAATTTATCCCTCCTCCCCCTTCCCCTTTGATAACTGTAATTTTGTTTTCTATGTCTGTGAGTCTTTTTCTGTTTTGCAAATAAGTTTATTTGTATTAGTTTTTAGATTCCACATATAAGTGATATCATATACTATAATACCCTCTAAGTCCATCCAAGTTGTTGCAAATGACAAATTTTCATTATTTTTGTATTTTTCAATTGGAAAATAATTGCTTTACAATGTTGTGTTGGTTTCTGCCATACATCAACATGAATCAATCCTGCCTCTTTCTCTCTCTATATATCCCTTTTCTCTTGAGCCTCCTCACTCCCATCCTACCCTTTAGGTTGTCACAGAGTGCCAGGCTGGGCTTCCTGTGTTAGATAGCAATTTCCCACTGGTTATTTATTTGACATGTGTTAGTGTATATATGTCAAAGCAAGCTCTGGGAGTTGGTGATGGACAGGAAAGCCTGGTGTGCTGCAGTCCATGGGGTCATAAAGAGTCGGACATGACTGACTAAGCAACTGAACTGAACTGAACTGATATGTCAATGCTACTTTCTCAACTTGTCCTACCCTCTCCTCCTGCTGTGTCCACAAGTCCATTCTCTGTGTCTGAGTCTCCATGGCTGAGTAGTATTCTGTTGTGTGTTTGTGTTTGTGTATGTATATATCACACCTTTTTTATCTATTCATCACAGGCTCTTTTCCTTTTTAAAATTAATTTATTTATTTTAATTGGAGGCTAATTACTTTACAATATTGTAGTGGTTTTTGCCATACATCGACATGAATCAGCCATGGGTGCACATGTGTTCCCCAGCCAGAACCCCCCTCCCACCTCCCTCCCCATCCCATCCCCCAGGGTCATCCCAGTGCACCAGCCCTGAACACCCTGTCTCATGTATCGAACCTGAACCAGTGATGCACTTCACATATGATAATATACATGTTTCAGTCCTACCCTCTCAAATCATCCACCCTTGCCTTCTCCCACAGAGTCCAAAAGACTGTTCTTTACATCTGTGTCTCTTTTGCTGTCTCACATATAGGGTCATTGTTACCATCTTTCTAAATTTCATATACATGCGTTAGTATACTGTATTGTTGTTTTTCTTTCTGACTTACTTCATTCTGTATAATAGGCTCCAGTTTCATCCACCTCGTTAGAATGGATTCAAATGCATTATTTTTAATGGCTGAGTAATATTCCATTGTGTATATGTACCACAACTTTCTTATGCATTGGTCTGCCGATGGGCAGCTAGGTTGCTTCCATATCCTGGCTTTTGTAAACAGTGCTGCTATGAACATTGGCTTACACGTGTCTTTTTCAATTCTGGTTTCCTTGGTGCATCACAGACTCTTTTAATCATAAAATGTGCAGAATAGCCTTACCAGGACTCCTCTGGCCTTTTGCATTCCTCAGAGCCCAGTCTTTGGTTCTGTGACACATTTCTTAATTCCTAGGATGCCTTTGCACTAATGTCATCCACTCCTGGCTCCAACTTCAGTTTGCTATTCTTAGAGATTCACTTTGTTTTCTCTTCTTCCTTCCTTCCAATTTCTAGATTGGTGAACTATCTGACCTCCAGCATTTGCAGGGGCATCTTCTCAGTCCTGAGCAATAACTGGAATCTCACTGAATTGAACCTCAGTGGCAATACCCTGGGAGACCCAGGCATGAACGTGTTATGTGAAACACTCCAACAACCTGGCTGTAACATTCGTAGATTGTGGTAAGAATCTGTGTGTATATGTGTGTATGTGTATGTGAGAGAGAGAGAAAGGGAGAAGAAGGACCATTTTAGCAGTTTATTAATTTTCTAAGGCTGGCATAACCAAGTACCACAGAGTGGGAGACTTAAATAATAGAAATTAACTTTCTCACAATCCTGGGAGCTGCAAGTCCAAGATGAAGTTGTCAGAAGTGTTGGTTTCTTCTGCTGCTTCTCTCCTTGGCTGTAGATCACTGTCCTTTCCCTGTGTCTTTACATGGTCTCTGTGTGTGTCTGATCTCTTCTTCATACAAGGACACCAGTCATGTTGGGTTAGGGCCTGCCCTAATGACCTCATTTTAACTTAATTACCTTTTAAAAATCCAATTTAGTTATATTCTAACGTGCTAAGGGTTGAGACTTCAACATGAACTTTTCTGGGGGGACGCAGCTCAGCCTATTACAAATGGGAAGGCCAAATGGTTTGGAGGACAGTTATTTGAGAAGTTTCAGATGGGGAAGAATAAAGGGGAACTGAAAATAAGTCATTTGTTGAAGGAAAGGGCATGACTTTTAGTGTCTTCCATTTCTTCATTAGTCATGCTTATAGATGAGAATAGAAGAGTTTCCTCAGATACAGAAATGGCTACCTGACCTGGAACCCATTAAAATATTTTGCGTGGATTAAATTGTCACAGGGCATATCATGTGGGTCTATAATAAAGTGCTTGCTATGAGCCCACACTGTGACAAACACCCTCTTCTAACAACACAAGAAATGACTCTACACATGGACATCACCAGATGGCCGTACTGAAATCAGATCGATTATATTCTTTGTAGCCGCAGCTGGAGAGACTCTATACAGTTAGCAAAAACAAGACCAGGAGCTGACTGTGGCTCAGATCATGAACTCCTTATTGCCAAATTCAGACTTAAATTGAAGAAAGTAGGGAAAACTACTAGACCATTCAGGTGTGACCTAAATCAAATCTGTTATGATTATACAGTGGAAGGGAGAAATATATTCAAGGGATTAGGTCTGATAGACAGAGTGCCTGAAGAACTATGGACAGAGGTTTGTGACATTGTACAGGAGTCCAGGATCAAGACCATCCCCAAGAAAAAGAAACACAAAAAGGCAAAATGGTTGTCTGAGGAGGCCTTACAAATAGCTGAGAAAAGAAGAGAAGCTAAAGGCAAAGGAGAAAAGGAAAGATATACCCATTTGAATGCAGAGTTCCAAAGAATAACAAGGAGAGATAAGAAATCCTTCTCCAGTGATCAATGCAAAGAAGTAGAGGATTCAAATGTATTCTTTTTAATGGCTAAGTAATACTCCATCGTGTATATGTACCACAGCTTTCTTATCCATTCATCTGCTGATGGACATCTAGGTTGCTTCCATGTTGTGGCTATTATAAACAGGGCTGCGATGGAGTATTACTCAGCCATTAAAAAGAATACATTTGAATCAGTTCTAATAGGTGGATGAAACTGGAGCCTATTATACAGAATGAAGTAAGCCAGAAAGAAAAACACCGATACAGTATACTAACACATATATATGGAATTTAGAAAGATGGTAACAATAACTCTGTATATGAGACAGCAAAAGAGACACTGATATATAGAACAGTCTTTTGGACTCTGTAGGAGAGGAAGAGGGTGGGATGATTTGGGAGAATTGCATTGAAACATGTATAATATCATATATGAAACGAGTCACCAGTCCAGGTTTGATGCAGGATACAGGATGCTTGGGGCTGGTGCACTGGGATGACCCAGAGGGATGGTACGGAGAGGAAGGAGGGAGGAGGTTCAGGATGGGGAACACGTGTATACCTGTGGTGGATTCATGTTAATATATGGCAAAACCAATACAATATTGTACAGTTAAAAAATAAAATTAAAAAAATCATAAAAAAAGAAATAGAGGAAAACAGTAAAACAAGAAAGACTAGCGATCTCTTCAAGAAAATTAGAGATACCAAGGGAACATTTCATGGAAAGATGGGCACAATAAAGGACAGAAATGGTATGGACCTAACAGAAGCAGAAGATATTAAGAGGAGGTGGCAAGAATACACAGAAAAACTATATAATAAAGATCTTAATAATCCAGATAGCCATGATGCTGTGATCACTAACCTAGAGCCAGACATCTTGGAATGCAAAGGCAAGTGGGCCTTAGGAAGCATCACTACAAACAAAGCTAGTGGAGGTGATGGAATTGCAATTGAGGTATTTCAAACCCTAAAAGATGATGCTGTTAAAGTGCTGTGCACAGTACATCAGGAAAACTCAGCAGTGGCCACAGGACTGGAAAAGGTCAATTTTCACTCCAATCCCAAAGAAAAGCAATGCCAATGAATGTTCAAATTACTGCACAACTGCACTCATTTCACATGCTAGCAAAATAATCCTCAAAATTCTCCAAGTCAGGCTTCAACCGTATGTAAACTGTGAACTTCCAGATGTTCAAGCTGGATTTAGAAAAGATAGAGGAACCAGAGATCAAATTGCCAACATCTGTTGGATCATAGAAAAAGCAAGAGAGTTCCAGAAAAACATCTGTTCTATTGACTATGCCAAAGTCTTTGTGTGGATCACAACAAACTGTGGAAAATTCTTAAAGAGATGGGAATACCAGACCACCTTACCTACCTCCTGAGAAATCTGTATGTAAGTCAAGAAGCATTAGTTAGAACCAGACATGGAACAACAGACTGGTTCCAAATTGAGAAAGGAGTAAGTCAAAGCTGTATATTGTCACCCTGCTTATTTAACTTCTATGCACAGTACATCATGTGAAATGCTGGGTTGGAGGGAGCACAAGCTGGAATCAAGAGTGTTTGAAGAAATATCATTACCCCAGATATACAGATGACACCACCCTCATGGCAGAAAGCAAAGAAGAGCTTAAGAATCTCTTGATGAAAGTGAAAGAGGACAGTGAAAAAGTTGGTTTAAAACTCAACATTCAAAAACTGAAGATCATGGCATCCGGTCCCATCACTTCATGGCAAATAGATGGGGAAACTTGAAATATGACAGACTTTATTTTCTTGGGCTCCAAGATCAATGCAGATGGTACTGCAGCCATGAAATTAAAAGATGCTTGCTCCTTGGAGGAAAAGTTATGACCAACCGGTTCAGTTCAGTTCAGTTCTGTCACTCAGTTGTCCGACTCTTTGCGACCCCATGAATCGCAGCACGCCAGGGCTCCGTGTCCATCATCAACTCCCGGAGTTCACTCAGACTCACGTCCATTGAGTCAGCGATGCCATCCAGCCATCTCATCCTCTGTCGTCCCCTTCTCCTCCTGCCCCCAATCCCTCCCAGCATCAGAGTCTTTTCCAATGAGTCAACTCTTCGCATGAGGTGGCCAAAGTACTGGAGTTTCAGCTTCAGCATCATTCCCTCCAAAGAAATCCCAGGTACAGGGTATTAAAAAGCAGAGACATTACTTTGTGACATAGGTTCATGTAGTCCAAGCTATGGTTTTTCCAGTAGTCATGTATGGATATGAGAGTTGGACTATAAAGAAAGCTGAGTGCCAAAAAATTAATGCTTTTGAACTGTGGTGTTGGAGGAGACTCTTTTTTTTTTTTTTTCAGTTGGATTACATTTATTATAACTCATTAGCTGATCAAATTATAATCAGTTTCAGTGTTCTTTTTAATTTAAATTTATTTATTTTAATTAGAGGCTAATTACTTTACAATATTGTATTGGTTTTGCCATACATCAACATGAATCCACCACGGGTGTGCATGTGTTCCCAGTCCTGAACCCCCCTCCCACTTCCCTCCCCGTACCATCCCTCTGGGTCATCCCAGTGCACCAGCCCCAAGCATCCTGTATTCAGCATCGAACCTGGACTAGCGATTTGTTTCTTATATGATATTATACATGTTTCCATGCCATTCTCCCAAATCATCCCCCCCCCCGCCCCGTCCCT
>NW_011494810.1:715595-728734 GCF_000754665.1 Bison bison bison | reverse complement strand
TCTTTCTAAATTCCTTATATATGCATTAGTATACTGTATTGGTGTTTTTCTTTCTGGCTTACTTCACTCTGTATAATAGGCTCCAGTTTCATCCACCTCATTAGAACTGATTCAAATGTATTCTTTTTAATGGCTCTTGAGTGTCCCTTGAACCACAAGGAGATCCAACCAGTCCATCCTAAAGGAAATCAGTCCTGAATATTCATTGGAAGGACTGATGCTGAAGCTGAAACTTCAATACTTTGTCCACCTGATGTGAAGAACTGACTCATTGGAAAAGACCCCTGATGCTGGGAAAGGTGGGAGGCGGGAGGAGAAGGGGACAACAGAGTATGAGATTGGTTAGATGGCATCACCACTCAACGGACGTGAGTTGGAATAAACTCCGGGAGTTGGTGATGGACAGGGAGGTCTGGTGTGCTGCAGTCCTTGGGGAAGCAAAGAGTTGGACACGACTGAGTGACTGAAGTGATGAGCCCACACTGTGAATTAGACTCACATGCCCTGAATCAAGTACATAGTTGTAGGGGCCATCTCTGCAACCCTCCTGCATCACAAATCTGGACTTCACAGCCAGTTTTAAAGCCCACCACCTCAGGACATTTTCATACCTTTCTGTGTTACTCTTAATAACCACCCTATCATCAGTCTTCTTAATTTCACCCTTGTACAAGCCATTTTCCACTTTTCCTCATTCTTATTTTGTTACCATCCATCCAGGGAGGGTCCTTAGACTTCTTTTTTTGACTGTGCCACACAGTATATGGGGTCTTAGTTCCCTGATGAGGGATTGAGCCCATGTCCTCTGTGGTAGAAGCGGAGTCTTAACCACTGAATCACCAGGCAAGTCCCTTAGACTCTTTTTGCCTTTTGTTTGGCTACACCACTGGGCATGTGGGATTTTAGTTCCCTGACCAGGAATTGAACCCATGTTCCCTGCATTAAAAGTGCAGAATCTCAATCACTGGACTGCCAGGGAAATCCCCCCATAGACTTTTTAATCAACAAAAATCAGTAAAATGCCAGATAAGAAACTTTAAGTAAATAAGGAAGTAAAGCCATGGCTTTACTGGGGGTAGTGTTGCAGCATGAGGGAGTGAAAACAAGAAAAGGTACCCTTGCTGGCTCTCTGAGGTGGGGTGAGTTGGTTTGTTAAATGCAGTGAGGGTAGGGGCAGATCAGTGGGTTGGACCGGAGGGATGGCTTAGGTGGTTTGCTCACCCCCTCAGCGGTACTGTGTGCAGGGATCATGTGCAGTTACCCTACTTTTGCTCCTGGTACTTCAGAAATGGCAGTCGGGATTTTGGCCTTTTTGTATCTTTTTATTCATAATTTGCCTCAACTATGCGTGCATGCAGTTATTTTTAGTCCCTTATAGTTTCTTTCCTTTTTTTTTAATATCCCTTTTCTTGCGCTACCTTGTGTGGCCAGGCCCCTTCCCCTACATATGAATTGTGGAGTTCTAACTACTGGACCACCAGGGAATTCCTCCCTTATAGTTTCTTTTGTATTCTATTGCCCGAGGAGACTTTCATCCAGGTGCAAGCACTGCAGTAAAGGGTCCCAGGTCCCAGCCTGTCTCAACTCCAGCAGCCCAGATCCAACAACCACAATTATTTGCTTAGATATTGCAATGCCCTCCAAGACCATTAACTTCTCATGACACGATTCATGTTTGTCCTGCAATTGTCTCCATAATGTCTGGACAAGCTCTTACCATTTGTTTGTGCTCAAAAATACGTATCAGATGAATGTTGTCTGTTTGGTGTCCCTGCATCTACTTTCGCCACCCACCATTCATTCTCTGTACAGAAGACAGAGGGTTACTTAATATTTAAAAGATTATGCTTTGATCATGGCAGTTCCTTGCTTAAGAGCTTTTTCTTACCTGTTTTGATAAATTATAAAGTGTTCTTTTTGCCTTCGAGGTTCTGGCTGATTTTAACATTTAACATTCCTCCCTACCTTTATACCATGCCGCTCTCTCCATCACCCTGTGGATGAGATGCCCCTCTGTGATTCTAGAAAGTGAGACACAAACAGGGAGACATGTGTGAGCATGAGATGTTCTGCAGATAAAGATTTAGTTATCTATTTGCTTCTAGTTGGTGTGGAAATGGAGACAGAAAAGGTAGTCCCACAAGCTCCTAGGACGTTTGAAATGAGCTGGAATACTGTTCTTGCTTCTCGGAGAGCAATAATTGTTTTGGTGGTGGTGCTGATAGTGGTGATGATGGTGATGGTGTGTGTCTGTGGAAAGCAAATCAAGAATTAGAGATGCTCACTCCTTCAGTGTAGATGGAGGGCTGGGATTAAAACATCAAACAAAACAGCAGGGACAAGACTGTCCAAGGGAAAAGGAAGATGCATACAGCCCTAGAGAGAGCAGTATCCATCTGAGGGAGTTTCAGCTGTTAGGAACATGTGGTAAAGACGTGGAGCTCATCGGCTAACCATTGTTTTCATTTATGAAACAGAAACATGCCATTTAAATACTTGAGAATTGCCCATTATTTAGAGGGTGCTCCCTGGCAGCTATGGTCACAGACTGTGAGCCACAGAGCCTGAGAACTATCTTCCCAATATGCCTTTTTTTTTTAACTTATTTTTTAATTGAAGGAAAATTGCTTTATAATGTATTGGTTTCTGCCATATTACAAAGTAAATCACTCATAATTATGCATATATCACTTCCGTCTTGAGCCTCCCTCTCCTCCCCTCAACCCACCCCTCTAGGTCATCACAGAGTACCAGTCTGGGCTCCTTGTGTTGCATAGCAACTTCCCACCAGCTATTTACTTTAACAGAGTGTGTATATGTCAATGCTATTTCTCCATTCATCCCACCCTCTCTTTCCCCCACTGTGTCCACAAGTCCGCTGTCTATGCCTGTGTCTCCATCCCTTCCCTGCAAATAGGTTTAACAATACCATTTTTCTAGATTCCATATATATATGTGTTAATATACAATACTTGTTTTTCTGTTTCTGACTTACTTCACTCCGTATGACAATCTCTAGGTTCATCCACTTCACTAGAACTGAGTCTAATTTGTTTTCCCAATATGTCTTGAGCTGTAGTCAGGAGTTTCTGATGAAATGATACTTTCCTTTTTTTAAAAAAATATTTATTTTTACATTTGACCTCATTGGGTCTTAGTCACAGCACTCAGGATCTTTGATATTCAGAGTGGAGTGTGGGATCTAGTTCCTGACCAGTGATCAAACCCAGACCCCCAGCATTGGGACCACAGACCCTTACCCACAGGACCACAAGGGAAGTCCCAAGATGATACTTTCCTTCATGAAAATTTAATTATAAATTGAGTTTAATTCTCTTTGTAACATGTGAACACAGTGCCCTTGCCTGGTGCTAAAACCCAGCAGAGGCCAGAAGGCAGTGACAGAAAAGCGGCCTATGCTCTGAGATTTTTCTGTTTCTGTGCTTGTCATGAAGGTTGGGACAGTGCTGCCTTTCCCATCAGTGCTGCTTCAACATCTCCTCAGTCTTGAGCAACAACCAGAAGCTGGTGGAGTTGGACCTGAGCCACAATGCCCTGGGAGACTTCGGGATCAGACTTCTGTGTGTGGGACTGAGGCATCTATTCTGCAATCTGAAGAAGCTCTGGTGAGGCTGAACTAATTTCCCTCATGAAGTAATAGCTGTGGCTTTAATGAGCCATGATGTGTTAGAATTTTAATGTGAAAATGGCCTTGGGCTACTTAGAGGATTCCTTGTGTTTATCTCTGCATGTTTGTCAATAATTAATTTAGTTAGCATTTTTTGTGGGAAAAGTCACATAGTCAGACCTGGAGGGGAACTTAAAAAAATCAGAAATATTATGCTTGCCTTTAAGGTATTTACAACCTAGCTAAGAAAATAAAACCAATGTATTTTGCTTTAGAAGAGTTTTGGGACTTGATGATAAGGCCCTGGTTCACGTTAAATAGGAAAAATGGGGCTAAAGCAATGCAGTTGCTTGACAGTCTATGTAGCTCTTCTCTGAATGCCTGTGGGAGACTTGAATTTTGAAGAAGACAAAAAATCACTTGAAAATGGTAGGGCCAATTTGTACTTGTTAGGGTGGCTATTATAAAAAAGCAAAACACAACAGGGCTATATATTCAGTAAAATAAGCCAGAAGCAAAAGGGAAAATATTGTATGATTCCATTTATATGTAATACCTAGAATAGTCAAATTCATAGAGACAAAAGGTAGAATGGTGGTTTCCAGGGTTTTGGGGGAAGGGAATTTGGAGTTATTGTTTAATGAGTATAGAATTTCAGTTTGGGAATATGGAAAAGAGTTCTGGTGATAGTTGCACAGTTATGTGAATATACTTAAGTGCTACTAAATTGTAACACTTATAAATGAACACATGTTTACAATGGTACAGTTTATGCTATACATATTTTGCCTCAATAAAAATAAAGGTAGAGATCTAGGAAGATGTAACATTGCATGGGCTTTGAGGGTGTTTTCTTGCTAATTCACCAAACAGAAAAAGAAACAAAAAGTTGGTAAAAAGCTTGGATATACTCTTCTCATGTGCGGACTGGACTATAGGCAAGGACAGGACAAGTGCTGTCTTGACTCACAGCAGTGCGTGGACTGGGCTGAGAGAGGTGTTGTGACCATCTGCCATCTCTCTGAAAGGTTGGTCAGTTGCTGTCTCACATCGGCAAGCTGTGAGGACCTTGCATCTGTCCTGAGCACCAACCATTCCCTGACCAGACTCTACTTGGGGGAAAATGCTCTGGGAGACTCAGGAGTTGGGATTTTGTGTGAAAAAGTAAAGAATCCACACTGTAACTTGCAAAAACTGGGGTAAGTCTTCATGAACGTCTCAGCAATAAAGCAACTTCTTTTCAGTGATACATTATTTGGAAAATATGAATGGGGTTACTCTAAAAAGGATTAATCAGATGGAGTTGAGGGTAGAGAATGGAAGAGACAATGTCTAAAGTAGTTTGAAGTACTAGATACTACCTACTGCTAATAAGTTTGTTATGTCTCAGTTCAGTTCAGTCACTCAGTCATGTCTGACTCTTTGCAACCCCATGGACTGCAGCATGCCAGGCGTCCCTGTCCATTACCAACTCCTGGAGTATACTCAAACTCATGTCCATTGAGTCAGTGATGCCATCCAACCATCTTATCCTCTGTTGTCCCCTTCTCCTCCCGCCTTCAATCTTTCCCAGAATCAGGATCTTTTCAAATGAGTCAGTTCTTCTCATCAGGTGGCCAAAGTATTGGAGTTTCAGCTTCAGCATCAGTCCTCCCAATGAATATTCAGGACTAATTTCCTTTAGGATTGACTGGTTGGATCTCCTTGCAGTCCAATGTTCTCTCGAGAGTCTTCTCTAATACCACAGTTCAAAAGCATCACTTCTTTGGCTCTCAGCTTTCTTTATGGTCCAGCTCTCACATCCATGACAACTGGAAAAACCATAGCCTTGACTAGACAGACCTTTGTAATGTCTTTGTAATGTCAAAGACATTACAAAGTAATGTCTTTGCTTTTTAATATGCTCTCTAGGTTGGTCATAACTTTTCTTCCAAGGAGCAAGTGTCTTTTAATTTTATGGCTGCAATCACCATCTGCAATGATTTTGGGTCCCCCCAAAATTGTTATGTCTACATGTTACTGAATGCAAGTTCCTATGCCCAAAGCACAGTGAGGCCAAACAAATCGAAATGTTGGAGTTTGGAACAGAGAAAGATTTATTGCAGGGCCATGAAGGAGATCGGTGGCTCTTGCACTTTAAAACCTTGCACTCCATTAAGGGTTTCAGCAAAGGACTTTTAAAGGCAAGTTGAGGGAGGGATGCGGTTGGTTGTTGCAAACTCCTTAGTGTCGGAATCCTTTGTTCTTGCAGTTGTCCATGTAGGGCAGGTAAAGCTGTTCTTGTAAACCTCCAAGATAAATGTTATTCTCTGTTCTGCAACTCTTTATCTCCAAATGACTCTTAAAGATCAGAGCCTTGAGAATAGGCTATTCTGTATATTTCAGGCAATAGGAACATTTTTTAACAATAATTTTTAAAAATTAATTTATTATTATTTTTTAAACTTTTTATTTTGTATTAAGGTATAATCAATTAACAATGTTGGGGTAGTTTTAGATGAACAGTGAAGGGACTCAGCCATACAGATACATGTATCCATTCTCCCCCAAACTCCTCTTCCATTCATTCTGGCACATAACATTGAGCAGAGTTCTGTGTGCTATACAATGGGTCCTTACTGGTTATCCATTTTAAATACAGTAGTGTGTACATGCAGAGAAGGCAATGGCAACCTACTCCAGTACTCTTGCCTGGAAAATCCCATGAGTGGAGGAGCCTGGTAGGCTGCAGTCCATGGAGTCGCTAAGAGTCGGACACGACTGAGTGATTTCACTTTCACTTTCCACTTTCAGGCATTGGAGAAGGAAATGGCAACCCACTCCAGTATTCTTGCCTGGAGAATCCCAAGGACGGGGGAGCCTGGTGGGCTGCCGTCTGTGGGGTTGCACAGAGCTGGACACGACTGAAGCTACTTAGCAGCAGCATCAGCAATGTGTACATGACCTTCCCAAAGTCCCTAACTTCTCCTTCCCCCAGCAGCCATAAGTTTGTTTTCTAAGTCTGTGAGTCTCTTTCTATTTTGTAAGTAAGTTCATTTGCATCATTTCTTTTTAGATTCCACATATGAGGGATATCATGTGATATTTTCCTTCTCTATCTGACTTCAATCAGTATGACACTCTCTAGGTCCATCCATGTTGCTGCAAATGGCTAAAATTAATTAATTTTTGTTTGTTTTGGTTGTGTTGGGTCTTCGTTGTTGTGAGCACTTTCTCTACTTTTGGTGAGCAGAAGCTACACTTCACTGTGGTTGCATGGACTTCTCACTGTGGTGGCTTCTCTTGTTGCAGAGCATGGGCTCTAGATCCTCAGGCTTCAGTAGTTGATCTGAGGCATGTGAGATCTTCCTGGCCCAGGGATCAAACCCCCGTCCCCTGCACTGCCAGGCAGATTCTTAACCACTAGGCCACCCATGGAAACCCAGGAACATTCTTTTACAAGGGTGCAGAGCCAGCATGACTAAGCACAGTCAACAGGGCCCAAGGTTAAAATGAAAGAACTAGGTCTAATATGGAGTCAGATTTGTTCTTTCCTATTACATATAGAGTCTGGAGACTCTCAGAGTCGAAAGAAACCCTAGGAATTGTACAGTCCAGTTCATCATTGAACGAACACTTGCTTCTAAGACATTCACCCGTTTTATGTGTGAAAACTTGTAAGCATGCTAGTCATTGCTGCAATGCCTGCAGTTCTTATTTCCATACAGCCCCTTCTATTGTTTTGTGCATTGGCCCTTGTTCTGCTCCTCAGAGTCTGCTAAGAGATGCTGATCTTGATTCCTTAGAGGCAGCACTCACACTCTAGTTCTTCTCATCTTTTACTTGGATGTCTCTAAATATTTAACTAGGACATGGTTTAGTACTTTCACCTATTTAGTTATGCTCTCCTAGGTAAGAGTTGGTCTTTTAATGTCCCTATTTGAAGTGCAGTACTCAGATCTGAACATGACACTCCTAACGATGTGTGGTGGAACTTTCACCTCTTATGGTAGGGCACTATGTTGTCAGTGGTGAGGACTGAGGTTTCCTTATATTTTTGGCAGTCGCATCAGATCATGAGTTCTATTGGAAGTCTGTGGGAAATAGTACACACAACTTTGGAGTGTTTTGTAATACCAATAACCAATTCTCTGCAGGCACCAATTGGGTGTCTTGCAAGTCAGTTAGATTTCGACACTAACCCCATAGCTAAGGGCTCAGTCCTACAAGATTGCCTCCCTAGCCCTGCCAATGCCAGACATCAATTTTTAGTAATGAGTCCCAAGATTACTCACACTTCTATCTGGCTTGGTTACAAATTGGGGATTCCCACAGCCCCCTATTCAGGTGTGAAACTTTGCTAGATTGACTCACAGAAATCAGGGAGATACTTATGTTTACAGTTTTAAATAAAAGATGTTATAAGGTATACAACCAGATGAAGAGACACATAGGATGAGGTAGAGAAGAGTCTGGAGCCCAGGGGCTTCTCTCTCCATGGAGTTGGGGTGCTCCATCCTCCTGGTATGTAGATGCCAGGTTGGTTAGATTCACTGACCCAGAAGATCTCCAAAACTCATTGTTCAAGAGATTTTATAGAGCCTAATCTCCAGCCTTCCTTCCTTCTCCTTGCTGGAGGTTAGGGTGGGGCTGAAAGTTCCAACTTTCTAACCACTTGGCCTTTCTGATGATTAGCCCTATCCTGAGCCAATCTAAGGGCCCCACTTTAAATCACCCCATTAACATAAACTCAAATGTGATCAAAAGAGGCTCCTTTGATTAGCAATAGACACTCTTGAAAGTGAAAGTTGCTCGGTTGTGTCTGACTCTTTGTGACCCCATGGACTATGCAGTCCATGAAATTCTCCAGGCCAGAATACTGGAGTGGGTAGCCTTTCCCTTCTCCAGGAGCTCTTCCCAACCCAGGGATCGACCCAGGTCTCCTGCATTGCAGGCAGATTCTTCACCAGCTGAGCCACAAGGGAAGCCCAAGAATACTGGCGAGGGTAGCCTATCCCTTCTCCAGTGGATCTTCCTGACCGAGGAATTGAACCGTGGTCTCCCGCATTGCAGGCAGATCCTTTACCAACTGAGCTATCAGGGAAGCCCCCAAGAAATTCCAAGGTTTTTAGGACCTCTGAGATAGGAATGAGGGACAAAGACCAAACATATTTCTTATTATACCACAGAAATACCCTCTGTTACATGCACTTGACCATGTAACACTGCCCTTCTGTGTTTTTTGCATGGTTTATTCTCCATTAGCCTCATAAAAACTGACAAGTAGATATCGGTATCTCTAATTTAAAGAGGATAAAATGAGCCTCAAAGAGTTTAAAACCTTTGTCCAAGGACACCCAGATAAAAGGCAGTGGAACCCAATGCAGACAGAGTCCAGCGTGACCCACCAAACCCTCCCTTAACTCCAGAAAAACCTCATAATGAGTTGGCTATTAGGCTCTCTGGAGAAGGCAATGGCACCCCACTCCAGTACTCTTGCCTGGAAAATCCCATGGGCGGAGGAGCCTGGTGGGCTGCCGTCTATGGGGTCGCACAGTGTCGGACATGACTGAAGCAACTTAGCAGCAGCAGCAGCAGCAGCAATAGGCTGTCTAAAGGGCTTCTATATCCTGCTCTATCCAACTATATGGGTTCTCACATTTAGCTCTGTTAATTTTCATCTTATCTTTCTTTTGACTCATTGTCTAGGCATTTTTGAATCACGATCCTGTCAATATTACCCAGACATATAACAAGCAAACTGTAAATGTCTTCATTCACATTACTGACATAAATACCAACTAGATCATTACTAAGTGGAGCAGAAACGGTCTTTGCTGAGGAATAATCTGTTAGTCCATAATCAAAATCTATAAAAACAAAGCCCTGTTACCTCCCTGAGCCTCTCCCCATTGCTCTTCTTCAGATATTGCCACATCAATTTAGTAAAAATATATTCAATGCCTTCATTTCCTTCCCTTATATTATTGCTCTGCCACAACAATTTGGCTTTTGCCACTCTTGGTTTGTCCAACAGGTATGATTTGGTCACTTTATTTTCTAGGTACTCTGGGGGCTCAGTCATGGGTGCTGACAGCAGCAGTGACTAAAACAAACCAAGACCTTGTTTTCACAAACATTCTCATATGGAATGATGATAGACGCTAGACAATAGACAAGTAAAATTATATGTATATATAGTATAATAAAAACTGGAGTGGCAGAGAGAGCTACATCCTTGTCCAGGTGTTCAGTAAATGCCTCTCATGCAGGTGACATGGGATCCGTGAAGAAGCCAGGGGAAAACACTCCATACAAAGCAAAGAGGCTCAGAGCATAAACTCTCAGTTGACCTTCAATGATCCTATTTCTGACTCTTGTAGATCCTTCTCAATCCTAATCCTAGTTGAAACCTGCTGCCTTTAATTCTGTTTATCTCCTCCTTGAAATCCTTTTCTCTTATTTTTAGGAAGTTCCTAGAATTTCCATTGTGGAGATGTGGGTTTGATCCCTGGGTCGGGAAGATCCCCTGGAGTGGGGGGCATGGCAATCCAGTCCAGTATTCTTTTTTTTTTAAATTAGTTAATTTATTTCAATTGGAAGCTAATTACTTTATAATATTGTGGTGATTTTTGCCATACATTGACATGAATCAGCCATGGGTGTACATGTGTCCCCCATCCTGAACCCCCCTGCCACCTTCCTCCCCATCCCATCCCTTGGGGTTGTCCCAGTGCATTGGCTTTGAGTGCCCTGTTTCATGCATCGAACTTGCAGTCCAGTATTCTTGCTGGGAAAATCCCACGGACGGAGGAGTCTTGTGGGTTGTGGTCTATGGGGCCACAAAGAGTCAAACACAACTGAATTGACTGAGCAGCAGCAGCAGTCTTTCCTACTAATTTTATAGCTTCTGCTTCTCAGGGTTTGCGTTGACTTCTCTTCCTGTCATCTGGGGATTTCACCGTTGGTTTTCTTTTTCACTAAATGTTTCCACACTCCTTGGGAATTCTCCTAAGATCCTCAGCTTTGAAAACAACCTGTATACAGGTGGCTCGTCAAACTTAGATATTGCTCTTGTGCTTTTTTCTTTTTAAATAGGCATTTTTTTTTAGAGTCAACTTAGATTCACAGCAAAATTTAGAGGAAGATGCAGAGATTTCCCATATGCCCCCATACCACATGTGCTTAATTTCCCCCATTACTGACATGTCCCACCAGAGTGGCTGTTTGATAGAACTAATGAACCTACATTGACACATCATAATCACCCAAAGTTCATAGTTTACATTAAGGTTCACTCTTTGTTTTGTATGTTGTGTTGAGTATTTAAAACATTATTTAAAAGTGTGTTGTTTAGTGTCCACATATTTTGGAATTTTCCAGCTATTTTTCTGTTATTTGTTTCTAGTTTCATTTGATTGCAGTGTGATTTCTGTCTTTTAAGCTTGTTAAGATACATTTTATAACCCAGAATGTGGCCTGTCTTGGTAAATGTTATGTGTGAACCTGAAGAGAATGTATATTCCTCTGTTGTTGGATGAAGAAGTCCATTGCTGTTGTTCAGTCACTCTGTCATGACCAACTCTTTGTAACCTCAAAGACTGCAGCACACTAGGCTTTCCTGTCCTTCACTATCTCCCAGAGCTTGCTCTGTTGTTCAGTCACTCTGTCATGTCCAACTCTTTGTAACCTCAAAGACTGCAGCACACTAGGCTTTCCTGTCCTTCACTATCTCCCAGAGCTTGCTCAAAGTCACGTCCATTGAGTTGGTGATGCTATCTAACCATCTCATCCTCTGCTTCCCTCTTCTCCTCCTGCCCTCAATCTTTCCCAGGGTCTTTTCCAATGAGCTGGCTCTTTGCATCAGGTGGCTAAAGTATTGCAACTTCAGCTTCAGTCCCTCCAATGAGTATTCAGGATTGTTAAATTACGGCTAGAAGGATGACCCTCCCCTTACTCTGGAATAAGAGTGGTTATGACTGTGGGCTCTGAAGTTGGACAGCCTGGGTCTGAAGCCCAGTCTGAATCTATTCTTGGCAAATATAAAACACACAACATATTAACTACAGTCACCATGCTGTACATTGTCTCCAGCACGCACTCATCTTAGGACTGAAAATTTGTACCCTTTGATCAGTATCTTCCTTTTTCCCCTATCCCCCCATTCTCTATTCTACTCTGTTTACTGTGAGTCTGACTTTTTTTTTTAAGATCTTTGGCTTTTATCACTTAGCATAATATCCTCTGGGTTCATTCATGTTGTCACAAATGGCAGGATTCTCTTCCTTTTTAAGGCTGAATAATATTACATTGCATATATATGTGTATATACACCACGTAGTTTCCGCTTCCTTTGTTCCCCCTGCTTTCTTTTGGTTAGTGTTAGCATGGTATATCCTTCTCTATCCCTTTACACTTATTTTATTTTTTATATTTTCTGTTCCTATGCTTTTAAACTGTATGTGTTTATTTTTAAAGTAGATTTCTTATAGACAATATACAGTTGTGTCTTACTTTTTTGTTTGCTCTCCGATACATGCTTTTTAATTGATTCATTTAGATCATTGATAATCAAGTTAATTATCGACTTAATTGAACTAATATCTCATATTTGTTCCTGTTTTCCATTTGTTGCTCTCGTTCTTTGATCTTATTGTTGTTTTCATCTCCTTTTCTGCCTTTTGTGGCTTTAATTAAACCTTTACTATAATTCCATTTTGCCTCTTTTTTTTTTTGGCCTTGCTGTCCAGCTTGTGGGATCTTAGTTCCCTAACTAGGGATTGAAGTTGGCCCACGGCAGTGAAAGCACCTTCCTAATCACTGGAAGGCCAGGAAATTCCCTCCATCCTACTTTTAAGAAACTTTTCTTACTGGTTGCTCCAGAGTTTGCAGTACACATTTACAACTAATTTACTTTCAAATGACCCTAAATGACATTTACAATGTAACTATTTTATAATAAAGTAATTTTAATTCCTTCCTTCTATCCTTATATAATTACTGTCATTCAGTCAATTTATGAGTGTATATATACACATAAATATAAATAATTGAATACATTATTGCTATTATTTTGAACATGATGCTATCTGTTTGATCAATTAAAAATAAGAAAAATAAATTTTTATTTCACTTTCACTTGTTTCTTCTTTGGTGCTTTTTTTTTTTTGCACATCTTTTGTATATTGTTTTCTTCTCTCTAAAAACTTATGAAAATTTCATTTCTTGTGAGGTGTTCTATTGGCAACAAATTCACTCAATTTTTGTTTGTCTGAGAAACTATTTCTCTTTTATTTTTGATGGCTAATTTCAAAGGGTACAGAATTCTAGAATTTTTTTTCCCTCAACACTAAATATTTCAGTCCACTCTTTTCTTGTTTACATAGTTTCTGATAATAAGTCAGTTGTAATTCTTATCTTTGGTCCTAAACAGATAAAGTACTTCCCCCTACTCTGGCTTCTTTCTGGATTTTTCCTTTACCTTTGATCTTCTGTGTTCTGAAAACGATATGCCAATCTGTAGGATTCCACC
>NW_011494810.1:710122-715495 GCF_000754665.1 Bison bison bison | reverse complement strand
TTTTTGGTATTTATCTTACTTGGTGTCTCTGAACTTCCTGGATCTGTGATTTGGGGGAAGTTGTTGGTCATACTCCTTCCCTGTAAGTCTTCTGTTCCTTTCTTGTCTTCTTCTAGTATTCTCATTATGTGTATCTTATACTCATATGACATCTTTTATAGTTATTTCACAGTTCTTGGATATTCTGCTTTTTTTTCTTTTTCCCCTGTGTACTTTTCAGTTTTGGAGGTGTTTGTTGAGATATCTTCAAACTCAGAGATTTTTTTCTCAGCTATGTCCAGTCTACTACTACTAACAATCCCATTAAAGACATTCTTTTTTCTATTACAGTTTTTTTTTTAATTTACTATTTACTATTATTATAGTAAATAGTATTATTTATTATTATTATAAAAAATAATTTACTATTTTATCACTAGTATTTCCTTTTGTTTTCTTCTTGGAATTTCCATCTTTCTTCTTACTTTGCCAGTTTGTTCTTCCACACTGTCTACTTAATCCATTAAAGCTCTTAGGGTATTAATCATAATGATTTTAAATACCTGGTCTGATAATTTCACATTCCTGCCATCTTAGACTCTGGTTCTGATGTTTTCTCTGTCTCGTCAAACTTTATTTTTTCGCCTTTTAAAATGTCCTGTAACTTATTCTTGAAGACTGAACATGTTGTACTGGAAAGGGAACTACTGTAAATAGAACTTCAATAATGTGGTAATGCAGGCTGAGGAGAGAGGAAGCAGTCCTGTGATTAGGTCTCAGTTTTAGTGAATTTATACCTCTGGACTGTGACTTTTCAGTGGTTTTCAACTGCATCTCAGTTCTTTTCTCCCTTCTCAGCAGAACAAGATGGCCAGAGAGGGCTGAAGCTGAATATTTCTCTTCCTTGAGATCAATTAGACTAATACTATCCCAGCAGGTTAGGCTTTGGGTAATTAGTTTCTCCTGAGGACAAGTATAGGTGAAAGGAACAGAGTACTCTGGTATATAGACATGCCTCTATTTTTTTTATCTCCGCTTTATTATGCTTCACAGACATTGCATTTTTTACAGATTGAAGGTTTGCGGCAACCCTGTATTGAGTAAGTCTTATTCATACCATTTTTCAATAGCATTTCCTCACTTTGTGTCTCTGTGTCACATTTTGGAAATTCTCTCAGTATTTCAGACTTTTTGATTGTTATATTTGTTACAGTGATCTGTGATCAGCAATTTTTGATGTTTCTGTTAGAAATGTTTTGGGGGCACCACAGACTACATCTGTATAAGTCAGTGAACTTAATCAATAAATGTATGTGTTCTGACTGCTCTACTAACTGGTTGTTTCCATGTCTCTCCCTGTCAATGGGCCTGAGACACAATATTGAAATAGGTCAATTAATAACCATACAGTTCTTCTAAGTGTTCATGTGAGAGAAAGAATCAATTGATGTGGCAAACCTCATTGTTGTCTCTCTATAAAAATTTTATTGAAGTATAATTAATTTACAATATTGTCTTAATTTCTGCCATACAGCTACCTGACTCAGTTATACATATATATGCATTCTTTTTCATATTCTTTACCATTATGGCTTATCACAGAATACTGAATATAGTTTCCTGTGCTATACAGTAGGACCTTGTTGTTCACTGTTGTCTTATTTCAGGAAATTGCCACAGCCACCCTAACCCACAGCAACCACTACCCTGATCAGTCAGCAGCCATCAACACTAGGTCAAGGCCTCCTACCAACTAAGATTATGACTTACTGAAGGCTCAGATGATGGTTAGCATTTTTCAGTAATAAAGTATTTTTTAATTAAAGTATTCACGTTTTTTTGGACATAATGCTATTTCAGACTTAATTATAGAATAGTGTAAAAGTAACTTTTATATGTGCTTACTGTTGTGCTCAGTTGCTCAGTCATGTTCCACTCTTTTCGGCCCCATAGACTGTAGCCTGGCAGGTTCCTCTGCCTGTGGGATTTCCTAGGCAATAATACTGGAGCAGGTTGTCATTTCCTCCTCCAGGGGATCTTCCTGATTGGGAAACCAAAAAATTCATGTGACTCACTTTTTTGAGATATTTCCTTTATTATGGTAGTCTGGAACTGAACTCACAGTATCTCTGAAGTATTTTTGTATTTATAAATGGTTCCTGGGACTTCTTTGACTGTCTAGTGGTTAAGACACTGTGCTTCCACTGCAGGGGGTGCAGGTGTGATCCCTGGTTGGGGAACTAATATCCTACATGCCACGTGGCATAGCCAAAAAGGAAAAATAAGTTGGAGGAATTTGTCTTAAGGGTACTGCTTCTAGTCCATCCCAAGCCCTTCAGTGCCTGTCACTCAGCTCTACGTATTGGTTATGACTGGGCACCTGGCTTCTCTCCTCCATTCTTTTTATTCTTGGAACCATAGTGTCTTGCCTGCAAGACCAAACTCAGGAGGACACTCAGGACTAGAGACCCTTGAACAACTCTGTCCACCCCCAGAGTCCCAGGTCTGAGCCACAAATGGTTCTCATGTGCATGTCCTTCTCCCCTACTCCCTTCCAATAATAAACTGGGCATTCTCTAAAAAATAAAACAAAGTAGAACAAAGCAAGGCAAAATAAAATAAAGTAGTTCTTTACTCCTTCCCCAGCTGGAAGCACAGAGGGATTTTTCTCTTATATTTAGTGTGAAAACCTGGTTGAGCACCCCTGGAAATAAAACTCACAGAAGTATGTAGATCCCTCTATGACTGAGTCCTCCTAATGTTTTTAATCTCTTAGACTTGTCCACAACTAGCCTTTGAAGTAAAGTGAAAGTGTTAGTTGTTCAGTTGTATCTGACTCTTTGTGAGTCCATGCGCACTAGCCTGCCAGGTTCCTCTGTCCACGGAATTCTCTAGACAAGAGCACTGGAGTGGGTAGCTATTCCCTTCTTCAGGAGATCTTCTTGAGCCAGGAATCAAACCCAGGTTTCCCACATTACAAGCGGATTCTTTACTGACTGAGCCACCAGGTTTTCTTACCTGGCCAGTGATTCCCATGGAGGTTTAAGCTCATCGGTTTCTGATCCAGGAAGTTGTGATTCTTTGTATTTGCCTGTGTGTCATTTTAGGGTCAGTGGGTTGTGCTGTGACCACATTTCTCTTGTGGATTTAAGAAGAATTGATTTGTCAACTTATTCAGCTTTTAACTTATTGTTAGGATGAAACAGCAACTTCTAAGCTTTCTACATGCTGGTCTGGAAACTGGAAGTCCTGCTTATGAAGTTTTTAATTACAAAAGTAATACATGCTTAGTGTAAAATATTAAATAATAAAGATATGTGAAGTAAGAAGTGAAAGCTCCTTTTCAGCTCACTTCCTGAGAGAACTATTTGCAACAGGCTGATGAGCAAACTTCCAGACATTTTGTTATGAATGAGCAATTATCCATCCATTTATCTGTCCATCTACCCACCTATTTTAATATATTGTGGGTGTTAGATTTCTAGGGCTACTGTAACAAAGTATGACAAAGGGAGTGACTTAAACAACAGACATCGTTTTTTAAATTCTCTTTTTAAAATTAGCAAACTGTTTTTTTTTGGCTGTGCTGCGTGGCATGTGGGATCTTAGTTCCCCAATCAGGGATCAAACCCGAGCCCCTGTAGGGGAAGTGTGGAGTTTTAACCACTGGACTGTCAGGGAAGTCTCTGTTTTCACTTTTTTTCTTTCAATTTTTTTGATATATAGTTGATGCACAGCACTATAAGTTTAAGATGTGTAGCATAATGACTTGATATACATATATTACAAAATGATTACCATAGATAATATCTATCACCTCAGCTACAAAAATGTTTTAGAATCACTCTCTTAGCAACTTTGAAATATACCATACAGATACGTTGCCTTTAGTCATCAGGGTGTACATTATATCCCTAGTACTCATTTATCTTACACCTCCCCACCTCCTGCATTCCCCTGCCTCTGGTAATCACAAATCTGATCTCTTTTTCTATGAATTTAGTTTGAGTTTTTTGTTTCCATTTCTGTTTTAAATTCTAAAATATTCTGTTTTAAATGAGGTCATACAGTATTTGTCTTCCTCTGTCTGACTTATTTTACTTAGCATGATGCCTCAAGATCCATCCACATTGTTGCAAATTGTGACCATTTTTTCTTCTTTATGGCTGATGAGTATTCCATTGTAGATATCTATACTTTTATCATATCTCTTTGACATACTAATTTCAAGTCCTTAGAGATAGTGGTTTCATTTCCTTTGGATATATGCTCAGAAGTAAAATTGCTGGATCATATGGTAGTCCTATTTTTAAGTTTTTTAGGATCTTCCATACTGTTTTTTATAGTGGCTATACCAATTTACAATCCCATCAACAGTGTACAAGAGTTCCCTTTCTGCACATTCATCCTCGCATTTGTTATCACTCATCTTTCATAATGGGCTTCCCAGGTGGCATTAGTGGTAAAGAACCCACCTGCCAATGAAGGACACATAAGAGATGTGGAAGATTGCCTGGAGGAGGGCATGGAAATTCACTCCAGTATTCTTGCTTGGAAAATTCCATGGACAGAAGAGCCTGGCAGGCAACAGTCCATGGGGTCACAAAGAGTCGGACATGACTGAAGTGGCTTCACACACACACACACACATTTGATGATGGTCATTTTGACAGGCATGAGGTAATATCTCATTGTGGTTTAATTTACATATCCCTGGTGAGTAGTCATATCTCAGTATGACTTTGCATTGTATGTGTGTGCTTAGTCGCTCAGTCATGTCTGACTCTTGCGACCCTGTAGACTGTAGCCTGCCAGGCTCCTCTGTCCATGGAATTTTCCAGGCAAGAATACTGGAGTGGGTTGCCATTTCCTCCTCCAGTCCAACTCTTTAGGGCCCCATAGACTGTAGCCCTCCAGGCTGCTCTGTCCATGGAATTTTCTAGGCAAGAATACTGGAGTGGGTTGCCATTCCCTTCTCCAGATGACTTTGCATGTACCCATTGGCTATTTGAATATATTTGGGAAAATATCTATTCTGGTCCTTTGCCCATATTTAAATTGGATTGTTTTGTTTTTGTCTATTCAGTTGTATGAGTTCTTTATACATTTTGGATATAACTATTAACCTCTTATCAGATACATGATTTGCAAATATTTCCTCCCATTCTATAAGTTGTCTTTTCACTGTTAATTGTCTCTTTTGATAAGTGAAAGCTTTTAGTTTTACGTGGTCCCATTTGTTTATTTTAAATTTTGTTGCTAATGCTTTACGTGTCATATTAAAGAAAATGATCACTAATTCCACGTCAAGGAGTTTTGTTTCCTATATTTTCTTTCAAGAGTTCTGTGCTTTCATACATTTAAGTCTTTTTTTTTTTTTTTTTTTTAAAAAAC
>NW_011494810.1:696594-710022 GCF_000754665.1 Bison bison bison | reverse complement strand
AAAAAACTCCCTCCTGTGTCCCTCTCAATCTTTTTTTTTTTTTAATTTTATTTATTTATGGCTGTGCTGGATCTTTGTTGCTGAGTGTGGGCTTTCTCCAGTTGCTGTGAGTGGGGGCTACTCTCTAGTCGTGGTGTATGGGCCTCTCACTGTGGTAGTTTCTCTTGTGGTGGAGCTCGGGTTCTAGGGCATGTGGGCTTCCCTAGCTGTGGCTCCTGGGTTCTAGAGCACAAGCTCAATAGTTGTGACACACAGATTTAGTTGCTCCATGTTATGTGGGATCTTCCTAGGTCAGGGATCAAAACATTGTGTCCTTCATTGGCAGGCGGATTCTTTACCACTGAGTCCAGGGACACCCCTACATTTAAGTATTTAATCCATTTTGAGTTGATTTTGGGGAGTAGTGTGTGACAGGGATCTAGCTTCATTCCCTTTATTATGAATGTCTTATTTCTCCAGCACCATTTATTGACGAGATTATCTTCAGCATTGAATATTCTTGGCTCCTTTGTCAAATATCTGTTGACTGCATATTTATGGATTTATTTCTTGGGTCTTGATCCTGTTACATTGACCTATTGTCTGTTTTTATGCCACTGCCATACTGTTTTGATTACTATGATTTTATAATATACTTTGATCCCCTGGAGAAGGGAATGGCTACCCTCTCCAGTATTCTGAACTGGAGAATTCCATAGACTGTATAGTCCATGGAGTCACAAGGAGTCAGACGTGAGTGAGCAACTTTCATGTACACTTTCATTCTGAGAAAAAAGAACAAAGTGAGAGGTGTTACACTTCCATTTCAAACTATAGTATAAAATTAGGGAAATTAAACAGTATGACACTGGCAACAAAAACAGACAAGTGAATAATTGGAACAGAATATAGAGCCCAGAAATAAGTTAGTATACACTTTCAACTAACATTTGCCAAGAGAACCAATAATACTCAAGAAGAAGAGACAGTCTGTCAATAACTGGTGCTAGGAAAATTGAATATTCACATGTAAAAGAATGAAACTTTTTGAATCAGCATTAGGTATACCTATGACCCCTCCCTCTTGAACTTTTCTGCCACCTCCCTCCCTATCACACCCTCTAGGTTGTTACAGATCCCCAGTTTGAGTTCCCTGAGTCACACAGCAAATTCCCATTGGCTAGCAAATTCCTGTTGGCTATCTATTTTACATATGTATTGTATGTTTTCCATGTTACTCTCTCCGTACACCCCACCCCCTCCTTTCTCCCCTCTACCATGTCCATAAGTCTGTTTTAATTTTTAAATTTTATTTCATTAATGTGATACATCAGGCTTCCTAGGTGGTGCTAGTGGTAAAGACCTGCCTGCCAGTGCAAGGAAATCCAAGAGATGTGGGTTCAATCCCTGGGTGGGGAAAATGGGTTCAGTTCCTGGGTGGGGAAGATGGGTTCAATCCCTGGGTGGGGAAGATCCCCTGGAGGAGGGCAAGGCAATCCACTCCAGTATTCTTGCCTGAAGAATCCCACAGACAGAGGAACCTGGAGGGCTATGGTCCATAGGGACGCAAAGAGTCACAGAAGACTGAAGCGGCTTAGCAGCAGAAGCAGCAATGTGGTATATCACATTGATTGATTTGCATATGTTGAGCAGTCCTTGCATCTGAAGATAAATTCCACTTGATTATGGTGCATGATACTAATAATGTGTTGCTGAATTTAATTTACTAGTGTTTTGTTGAGAATTTATATTCATCAAAGAGATTGGCCTTTAGTTTTCTTTTCTTATAGTGTCCTTTTTGGTATCAAGGTAACTGGCCTCATAAAATGAGTTAGTGATTTTTCCTTTTTCTTTAATTTTTGGAAGAATTTGAGAAGAATTGGCATTAATTTTTCTTTAAATGTTTACTAAAACTCATCAGTGAAGTCATCTGGTCCTGGGCTTTTCTTTGTTGTGAGTTTTTTTGAGTACTACTTCATTCTCTTTATTAGTGATTAGTCTGTTTAGATTTTCTATTTCTGAGTCAATGGTATTTAGCATGTTTCTAAGAATTTTTCAGATTTTGTAGATTGTCCAGGTGGTTATAGTTGTTTATAGCACTTCTTATGATCTTTTGTATTTCTGTGGTATCAGTTTTAATGTCTCACCTTTTTTATAATTTTATTGATTTGGGTTCTCTCTCTCTTTATTATTATTATTTTTTTTTTTCCTAGCTAAACGTTTGTAAATTGTCTAAGGGCCTACTTAATTGGCTAATATTTTTCCTATTATTTCCCTGTTCTTTATTTTATTTATTTCTGCTATAATCTTTTTTATTTCCTTCCTTTTGTTAACTTTGGGGCTTACTTTATTCCCCTTCTTCTAGTTCCTTGAGGTGTAAAGTTAGTTGTTTAATTGTTGCTGTTGTTTAGTAGCTAAGTTGTGTCTGACTCTTTTGGGACCCATGGACGATAGCCTGCCAAGTTCCTCTGTCCATGGGATTTCCCAAGCAAGAATACTGGAGTGGGTTGGGATTTCCTTCTCCAAGGAGATCTTCCTGACCCAGGGATTGAACATGTTTTTCCTGTATTGACAGGTAGATTTTTTACCTCTGAGCCATCAGGGTAGTCCAGCTGCTTAATTAAGATCTCTCAATTTTCTTGATGTGTGCATTTATACCTAGAAACTTCCCTATCAGAAATGATTTTGCTGCATCCTATAAGTTTTGGTATATTGTGTTTTAATTTTTGTCTAACTCAAGCTATTTTTTATTTCCTGTAACATTTTTTATTTGACCCATTGGTTGTTCAGAAGAGTGTTGTTTAAATTTTCATGTATTTGAGTTTCCTCAGTTACCCTCCTGTTATTGATTTCTAGTTTTGTACCACTGTGGTCAGAGAAGATACTTGGCATAATTTCAGTCTTATTGAATTTTTTAAGATTTGTTTTGTGGCCTAACATATGATCCATCCTAGAAAATATTTCAAGTGCTCTTGAGATGAATGTGTATTCTGCTGTTAAAATAGTTCCAACCAAAGTTTATTTTATTTCAATAGCAGAGGCTAAAAGGCCAAGATCAAGGTGTTGTCAGGGTTGGTTTTTTCTGATGGCTGTGAGGAAGAATCTGTTTCATACTTCTCTTCCAGTTTCTCATTGTTTACTGTCAATCTTTGACATTCCTTGTAGGTGCATTACTTCAATCTTAGTTTTTTCAGCACTTGGTATTCTAACTGTGCTGATGTGTGTCTGTCTCTGTGTTTGAATGTCCCCCTTTTATAATAATATCAGTCTTATTGGACTAGAGCTTACTTTAATTACCTCATCTTAACTAATTACACCTTCAATAACCATATTTTTAAATAAGGTCACATTCTGAAGTACTAGGGGATAAGACTTCAACATATGAAATTTTGGGGGACATGATTCAACCCATAACACTATGTCTGTCCAAACAAGAATCAGTATGTGGATACTTTTCCATGATTTGCTTTTTTCATTTATTGTGGACACATTGCCATGCTGCTATATACAAATCTACAGATTTTGGTAATGCTCTGTAGTATTCATTACAGTAATGTAGTTTGCTGCTCATTGAATGATGTACTATTATATGAGTTTCTTTTTTACTGTTACAAATAACTCTGAAAAATGCATATTTGTATATACTTTATGTAAGCATATTTCTTATATTCTATAAGTAGAATTAATAAGGCAAAACTTAGGCATTTTATATTTTGTTAGAAACAGTCAAATTTCCTTATTTTGAACTTTAGACCTTTCTTTCTGACTATATATTGCCCCTGCCCCCTCCACAGTGTTACACAAGCATCGCATACTAAGCATTTGCAAATCTTTATTTCTTGTAACTTATTTCTCATCCCTCTCCTTTGCCCTCTTCTTGCCCTGTCTATTCCATGTTGTTGAATAGTGGGACTTTCCAGGCAGCTGACAAGTAAACAGAGGATAATTTTTATTTTGTTTTTACTTTCAATCCCCTCTGCCTTTCATCTTTCTTTTACATAACACTGCAGGGAATTTTCTAAAGTGCATATTGGTTAATATTGGACTTTTGCTCAAAAAACTTTCAGAAGTTTTTCTTTGAAGTCAGCCCTAGATCACTGCTCCTTCCCTCTTGCCTACCAGGCCCTTCACTCTGTTTTGAGTCATACTAAATTAATTTTTAATTCTAAGAATCTGGCTAGTTTTTCGCCCTTCCTCACCCTTGTGTAGCATTTTCCTTTTGCCTGAAGGGTTACCCTTACTCTCCCATTCCCACCATTCATCTAGAAAACGCCTTCTTATTCAATTAAGTTCTCTGATTCTCAGTTTTTCTATTTAAAAATAAAGCTAAAAATAACACCTGCATCTTGGTTTTGTAATACTTCAATGAAATAATCCTATTTAAATGTATCATCACACACCCAGGCACTTAGTAGATACTCAGTAGATGTTAGACCTTCTTCCTCAGTTTTCTTTGTGAGACATTTTTGTGACATAAATCACAAAATCATTATAATTTTTAAAAAATCAATCACCATATAATACATGGTGAAATATCTATGTTCAGTAAATGTAAATGTAGATCTGAGTTGAATGGATTGGGTGAAACCAAGATATAGGATGTTGGTTACATTCCTCAAACCTAATAGATTGTTTGGTAGGGCTTGGTGGTTTGATTTTCTAAACATTTCACTATATGCTCTGTGTACCCTTCAGTCAATCTCAGTGGTTTTGGTAAGCCTGATGTGACTTATTCTTAACAAAACCACCCTATCTGCTGGTAATTGCTGCCACTTCATTGTACTTCTCCTCAGACATTTGTTGTATAATACCTTCCAACCCTTTTTTGGAAACAGTGGTAAAAATTACTATTCTGTAACTTTCAAAATATTCTTCCTTTCCTTTTTGATGACTATCTCTAGACTTCTGGAGCGTTCTTCATCTTTACCAGTATCTTAGTCCATTTGGACTGTGATAACAAAAATACTACAGCCTGGGTGGCTCAAACAACAAATATTTCTTTCTCACTGTTCTGGTGGTTGGAAATCCAAGGTTAGGGTTAGGGTTAGGCCTGTAGATCACCTGGTTCCTGATAAGAACTCTGTTCCTGCCTTGCATACAGCCACTCTGGTTTTTTCACATTGTAATAGGAGCAAAGCAAATCTCTGGGGTCTCTTTTATAAGGGTGCTAATCCCATGGTGAGGACTCCACCCTCAAGACCTAATCACATCTCAAAGGCCCCACATTCTAATACCATCACATTGGGAGTTAAGATTTCAACGTACGAAATTTGGGGGTAAGGGACTACAAACGTTCATTCTAACAGCCAGGAGTCCTGAAAAACCCTTCTGCACGTTCACTAAAGATCCTCTGATAAAATTCTTCTTAGCTGGAGATAAAACTTGCTATAAACCACTCAGTTTCTTTTGCTCACCCATCTCGGGCTTCATTTCCCTCATTGTCTTGCTTGCTCAGTCTTTTTGTTGTGATTCATCCTTAACTATGAAGATGGAGACCAGTGGGTGGGTAAGTACTTCTGTTTCCTTTTGGTCATCTGTTCATGCTATACTATTTGAATGACTTTCTTCTATTTTTCCTGATTCCAAGACACCTTAGAATTTAAAAACATATCATGGTTAAGGGTTCTGGCAGAAAGGAATGTGCCTGCATGAGATACTCTTAAATAAAGGCTTTGTTCAAGGTCTCACATTGTGACTTTCTGTATACTATACCACCCTCTGAGCTTCTTTTCAGAAGTGACACAGCTCTCTATTTCAGAGCCCTCATGCTGTTGTTGGGTGATAATGCTATATTATAATATTATCTAGTTATAAAGTTGAGCAGCTTGTGAAATGCTTTTTCACAAACATATGGTATACATTTCACAAATATATGGTGTATGCTCAACTTGACCCAAGAGTAGTCGTACATCAACAGTCTTAATTTTACTGAGTATAATGCAAAACTAGGCTTTATACTCTGAGAGGCCCTTTATAGTGCAGAACATAGTATGAGGTGGATAGAAGGGGCAATGGAGCAGGGGATGATTCTAGAAGGTGTTAGTATAGGTTCCTTCTCTTCCAAATACTTTCTCTTTGACCTTAAGGGGAACATGATTTGATGAGCTTCAGCTTTCTCATCTGTAAAAAAATATTCTACAGTTAGAGCTACACTGCCCCCTTGCCCAGTTGATAGAAAAATCAAATAAGGTAGTCTCTGCACTGTTAATATAAAAATAATGAGAATTAGTATTAATAGTAAGAGATAATCTGGGATGTCTTTCTTGAAGAAGTGGTTGTGAGGAACATGTATAGCCAGAGGGAATATATGTAGGAAGAAGGAGAAATGTGGAGGTAATGTGAATCAGTTTGCTTTTGCTCTGTCTCTTCTATTGACCCCAGGAAAGCATCTGCTTAGACATCATCTGTATCTTTTATGAGGCCAGAGATAAGGAGTCATACTGTTTACAGATTATATTCAAGATGCTGGCTTCTGGTCTGTAAGTTGAGGGATGAAACTTTTCAGATAAGATGACATTCCTATGTTGAGACAGCTGTGTGATGTCCAAGAAAGGTTGGGCATTGAGGATTCTTTTTTTTTTTTTTAATTTATTTTACTTTTATTGGAGTACAGTTGATTTACAATGTGTTAGCTTCAGGTGTACAGTGAAGTGATTCAGTTATACATATACCTATATTCATTCTTTTTTAGATTATTTTCTTATATAGGTTGTCACAGAATATTGAGTAGAATTCCTTGTGTTATATAGTCCTTTTGGTTATCATCTTATATATAGTAGTGTGTGTATGTTCATCCTAAGCTCCTGATTTATCCTCCCCACCCCACATTGAATTTTCTTTTCCTTATTCCTTCCACAGGTTGGTGAATTCTGGCCTTACATCAGGTTGTTGTCCAGCTCTATCCTCAGTGCTCAGTACAAATCAGAATCTCACCCACCTTTACCTACAGGGCAATGCTCTTGGAGACATGGGGGTCAAGCTACTCTGTGAGGGACTCTTGCACCGCAACTGCAAGCTTCAGGTGTTGGAGTAAGTCTCTTAGCTTATTATGGTGATAGGAATGCATAGTGGCCCCAGGGAATGGGGTAGTTTGGGAGAATGATGAGAAGCGATATGTCTTCCTAGGGTTTGGATTATTACAGGATTATGGTACTGGGAGGAGCTGTACTTCTAGATAGTGTAAAGGTGAATACTAGAGTTCCTTGGGGTTGGTACGCACTTTTGTTTTAGGAAAATTTGTGGGGAGGCACAGAATTTGGGAAGAACTGTTTCACAAACTGCTCTTACTAATTTGATCTGCACAATCCAGTAGATTGGAAAAAATACTCTCATTTGAAGAAGAGAGAATAACTCTTGGCACATAAAGCAGTTCAAAGCTTGTTAATCCTGAGCTTTTCCTACATTTGAAACATTACAGGCTAAGATCTGGGAAACCTGTGTAGGATAATTAAGGGGACATTTTTAAAAAGTCACCTTCTTTCTTGCAGGTTAGACAACTGCAGCCTCACATCACACTGCTGCTGGGATCTTTCCACACTTCTAACTTCTAACCAGAGCCTGCGAAAGCTGTGCCTAGGCAACAACGACTTGGGTGATCTGGGGGTCATGCTTCTCTGTGAAGTGCTCAAACAGCAGGGCTGCCTCCTGAAAAGCCTGAGGTAAGTGTGCCCTGCAGAGATTTGTATGGCAGGGCTCACAGTGCTAAAGAAAATTTTTGCAGTTTCCAAAATCCAGGATGGCTTCATTTGCACTCTGGGTAAGGTTATTCAGTTCAGTTCAGTTTAGTTGCTCAGTCTGAAGGTTGAGCCTTGTCCAACTGCAGATTTTTTTTTTTTTTAATGTATACTGTATGTGAGTCATGAACTCCATATTCAACTTCATCCAGATGTTTGGAATAACTAAATTTAAGCTGGGTGTGAAAAGACTTTCCATCCATATTCTTGAAAGAAACACAATTCCCAATGAAAGTAGCTAAATAGAATTATGTTTCTATACAAAGTATTGTACTTTGTAAAATTAGACCCATCTATTGTAAAAGTCCTTGCATAGTAGGGTGTTGTGCATCTTGCTTCTGAGAATTTCTAATTGAAATGTGCTCCAGAAACATCAAGATCATAAATTCATAAAATTTGGCCTATCTTCAGGGTGTTGGGACCATCTGCTCCCTTCCATCATCAATGATACCACTAAGCCACTCATTGATTACCTCTCTAGTAAGGGCTTCCTAATTAGTTTTGTAACTTCTGCTAGCATTGGTAATCACATCCTTCACTAAAGACATTTCCTTCACTTGGTTTTAGGGACAACATACTCTACTCTGAATTTTCTCCTATTACATTGGCTCTTTCTGCTCAGTCTCCTCCGGTTTCTCTTCATCATCTTGACCTTTGCATGCTGAATACCCAGAACTCAATCTCTGAGTTAATTTTTCTTCTCTATACTTTCTGCCTTTTTTTTTTTTTTAAATATCATCTAGCCTTCTGATTTTACCACATATGTGCTGTACCCCTCCCTCCAGTTCATATCTCCCTGAATTCCATGTCTAAATGCTTGTCTCACTTTTCTGCTTGGATATCTAATAAGCCACCCAAACTTGATGTGTCCAAACCCAAACCTGTGCTGTCCCCTTCTGTGTAAAATCCGTTTCTCACCCATCCCAGTCAATGGTAACTCAGTCTGAACTGTTCAGGTGCAGAAAGCCTTGTGTTGTCTTTGATACTTTTTCTTTATGTGAATATCCAGTCCATTGACATGTCCTTTTAGCTCTGTTTTCACAGCATGCCCACTCATTGACCACTTTTTGCTAGCTTCACAGCTCCTTTTCTGGCTCAAGCCATTGTCACCTCTTGTCTGGACTGTCCTGATGGCATTCTACTAGGCTATTCTGCATCTACCACTGCAGATGGAGGTATTGCTAAAACGTGAGTCAGAGCATATCACTCCTACTAGCATGCTTGTTTCACAAAGCAAGAGCCACAAACTCATGGCAGTGTCTAAAGCCCCACATAATCCTGCTATTTCTGCAGTCATCTTCTAACCCTAGTTCCTTCTCCATTCACATTGTTCTCTTTGCTGTTTCAAAAAACTGTCACCTCCGACACTATACACTTGCTGTTCCCTCTGCCTGGGACTTCTTACACTTTGATATCCACATGTCTTATTCCTGTGAATCCTTAAATTCTTTGCTCAGAGGTCTTTTCTGTGAGTCTGACTATAACCATCCTACTGAAAATAGCAACCCAGCAATGCCTTTCCTCTTCTCTGCTTATTTTCCTCCACTGTGTTGAACACCATCATATAAGCTATATCATTTTCTTGTTTACTTATTATCTATATCTTTAGGACACTCTGGAGATAAGGGACAAGCTCAACACAGACTGGGGGATCCATGGATGCAGTCAACCTGCCTTGTGAACTCAGGCTGCCATAACAAAATAGAATAGTCTATATGCCTTAAACAAATCGTAGTCATTCATTTCTCATAGTTCTGGAGGGTGGAACATCCAAGATCATGGTGCTGGCTCATTTGGTTTCTGGTGAGAGCTTTCCTCTGGAGAAGGGAATGGCACCCCACTCCAGTACTCTTGCCTGGAAAATCCCATGGGCGGAGGAGCCTGGTAGGCTGCAGTCCATGGGGTCACTAAGAGTCAGACCCGACTGAGTGACTTCACTTTCACTTTTCACTTTCATGCATTGGAGAAGGAAATGGCAACCCATTCCAGTGTTCTTGCCTGGAGAATCCCAGGGACGCGGGAGCATGGTGGGCTGCCATCTACGGGGTCACACAGAGTTGGACACGACTGAAGTGACTTAGCAGCAGCAGCAGAGAGCTTTCCTCTGGGCTTGTTGTGTCCTCATGTGGTACACAGAGAGAAAGAGAGACAGACAGAGACAGAGATAGAGAGTACATGCTATGGTATCTTTTCTTATAAGGGCACTAATCCCATCTTGAGGACTCATCCCCATGAACTCATGTAACCCTCATTACATCCTGAAGGCTCCATTTCCAAATACCATCACAATGAGGGTTAAGGCTTTAACATATGAATTTTGAAGGAACATAAAGCATCCGTAACATACCCAAATCAAGATTACTAGAAATGATACAGGACGAATAGCATAATTTCTTACTTAAGTTGTAAGGGAGATTAAAAAAAAAGAGAGAGAGAGATGGAGGAAGAACTCATATCATTGATAGGTGTACCAAGCAATTACAATATGTGGGGTTTTTTGGCAGAGTGGAGGGGTGGGCTGTGACTTATGGGAACTTGTTTCCCTGACAAGGAATTGAACCTAAACCACAGGAGTGAAAGCACCAAATCTTAACCACTGGACCATCAGGGAATTCTCAATGTGTGGGCTTTATATGGCTCCTGATTAAATTAACATAATATAAAAATTTTATCAGACCACTGAGGAAATTGAAACACTGGTTGGACATATATTGATATGTGAAAGTTATTGTTAACCTTTATGGGTATGATAATTGCATTGTAATTCTCTTTTAAAAGTTGTTTCATTTCACACATTGATATATTTATAGATGCTTGAACTGCTGTGCTTACAATAATCCACTGATGTGAGGAGTTGGGTGGGTAATAGATGAAACAAGACTGGCCATGAGTTGTTAACTGTCAAAGCTAGATGGCAGGATTAATTATACTATTCTCTTTGTATTTGCACTTTTAAACATTTCCAAACATGAAGGTTAAAAATGTAACAGAAATCACATTAGGCATGATATGTAGCACTGGAAAGCTTAGAAGTATGAGGTTAAGAGAGGAGACGAGATTTTTAAAGCCCAAAACTCTCAAAGTGTTCATTTGAAGAGTGTAATCCAAGGCTCTCTTTTTGCTTTTATAGGTTGTGTGAAATGTATTTCAACTATGACACAAAACGTGCCCTAGAAACACTTCAAGAAGAAAAGCCTGAATTAACCATTGTCTTTGAGCCTTCTCGGTAGTGGTGGAAGCACTCTGCCGTTCAGGTGTGGACAAGTGGTAGTGAGCATTCCTCCTTCAGCATTAAGATCACCTCTCTGCAATTCTTCTGGTCCAGTGAGGAAGAGTGAAAACTTGCTGATGGTCCTTCTGCTTGGTGAATGTGAGAATCTCCTTTACCCCTAGGTTGAAGACACCAGTGCAGTAAAATCATCAAATGATACAGTTCTTACCGCAGTGGCTCAGTCAGAGGATGTGTTCCTCTTGGTGACCTCATGTATGTAACTCATTCAGGAAAACACTTTTTCTTTCTTTTTCTCTTTTTACTCTAACTCTCCTTTCCTTTGTACCTCTCCCCACTTTTTTTCTTTGACTATATCATCTTTCCTGCCATCTTTCTCTTAACTGACCATAACAGAATGAGTTAACTATATATTATGCTGCAATTTTGTGGCAGCAACTTATTTATTTTTAATTTTTTAACTGTTATATATTCTAATAAAATAACTGATTTTTATTGTATTATAGCTGGTTGGAAGTTTTGAAAATAGAAAAAAAATCTTTACTGTATTTATTGAGTTAAATTGTTTCCTTTCCTTGGTTTTAAGAGAGGGTGCCTAGAAAGCCATTTACTTATTTATCTAAACTACTAAAGATAAATTAAATTGCTTCATGTATTAAAAAAATCTCTTTGCCAAATGATTCAATTGTAATGAATGAGGAAAAAAATCCCTCTAACTCTGATGGTTGAAATTTCAGTTCTGGTAAGACAGGAGGTTGAAAATCATGCAAAGGAAAATTTTAGAGTAGATGGAGCCTATATTCATAAACAGAAGTATTATGTAGAAAATGCATTTTGCCTTCAGTTTTAAGAATTTGTCTTGGATTTATCTCATCACAAGAGCATTTCATCTATCACACTTCACACAGCATTAACTCATTAATATGTATTGATTAATTACTTTTCCACACATGGAGAAACTCTCGAACCACATGGAATTGTTCAAGATAGAAATACTACTTCCTTTTTCAAGTGAGTCATCTAGACCTTGCTTGTCAAAGTGTAGCCATTGGATTTCTGAAAAGAGTGAAAGTTAGTCACTCAATCATGTCCAACTCTTTGCAACCCATGGAGTATAGCCCTCAAGGCTCCTCTGTCCATGGAATTCTCCAGGCAACAATACTGGAGTGGGTTGCCATTTCCTTCTCCAGGGGATCTTTCAGACCCAGGGATCAAAACTGCTTTTTTAGATGAGCTAACTTTTTTTCATGGTAAGACTCTTTCAATAGGGAAGCAGTATGTAATTTATATTCTGATGCAAAGTCTTTGTCTTCTGTAGTACCAGCACTTTTGAGTAACTCCAGTCTCAATATTTGTATTTTTGCATCTTAGTAAAGTGAGGTATTGCAGACTGCCTCTCTGCTAAAAATACCTTGACATTCAGGATAAAATATAATTAGAAACACACAGTTAAGCTGGAAAGATAGAAACATTTCTGTGCACTAGGCTCTCAAAATTGAATTAAGATTTTACCTCTCAAAGGTCAAGAGAAATATCTGAATAAAGACCCCACAGTATAACTATTAACTTGGAAAAATCCATGAAGTTTTCCTCACTAGGACAGCTAAAAAATAAGTAAAGATGATGGATAGAAAATCAATATGCAAACATCAACACAAACAGTTAGAAAGAAATCATTCTTTCCAATCATCATAGTAAAAATTAAGTCAGGCTTGAAGCAGCAGTGGGTGCTAAAACCTAATAGGAAATTTAAATGATGAGCAGGATTCTTATGTAGTCTGAAATTATCTTTTTACATTGGCTAATCAGTTGCAAAAGAAAAATACTAACTATATAAAAACCAGAAACTAGACAGTACCCTGACCATCTAATAAAAAATATCAGGGAGGGCAGATGGACGCCTTCTTTCAGGTAAGATGACTTGAGGAGAAACTGATATCAATTATTGCGTGTTTCTGGTTGAGAACCCAAAATTTAATTAGCAAACACCACACAAACTCCAAATGAGGAAGTTCTATGAAAAGGTAAAGGACACTATATTCAAGAATGTCAATGTCAGTGTTAATAATGGGTAGATGTTGGGGTGGGGGAGTTATTAAATTATCCTTTAAACTGTTCTTGTTCATGCATCTTTTATGTACATATGATGTTATTTCCAAATAAAAAGTTTAATTAAAAAGAAATACTATTTCTAAACACCTGCCACTTAAAATATAACAAAATCCTATTAATCATAGCAATAAAAGTTATTAAGTGTACAGGCAAAAGAAAAGCAAAGACAATTTTTGTCACCATTCAAGTCTACAAATCCTAAAAGATGATGCTGTGAAAGTGCTGCACTCAATATGCCAGCAAATTTGGAAAACTCAGCAGTGGCCACAGACTGGAAAAGGTCAGTTTTCATTCCAATCCCAAAGAAAGGCAATACCAAAGAATGCTCAAACTACCGCACAATTGCTAGTAAAGTAATGCTCAAAATTCTCCAAG
>NW_011494810.1:681405-695660 GCF_000754665.1 Bison bison bison | reverse complement strand
CACTGACTCGATGGACGTGAGTCTGGGTGAACTCTGGGAGTTGGTGATGGACAGGGAGGACTGGCGTGCTGCGATTCATGGGGTCGCAAAGAGTCGGACACGACTGAGCGACTGAACTGAACTGAACTGAAGTCTACAAATTAAATTGAATTGAATTACTACATCCACTGTAGTCATTGACCAACAGTGCACTCTGTGCTTCAGACAGAGGAAATTAAAGATGACTACAAGATGCTTTGTGTTGTGGGCAAACAGTTTTCTTAGTTAGATGTATCTCAGGAAGAATTTTAATAAGCCCAGTTTCTTTCATCTTACCTTACATAAAAAAGCACAGTAATCATTAACTTGAGATATTTTTTCTTTGTGACTAGCAATAATCTTTTACCAAGATGTATTCTTCGCTATACTCATTCCCTAAGGCCTTCAGTTTTAAGAATTTGTCTTGGATTTATCTCATGTATACTGGCTTCTTCCCCTACCTCTTTGGAGCAGTTCCTCAGAGGTATCTGAGAGGCTGTCTCCTGGGCTAAAGTCCTCAGTAAGATCTTGAATAAAATTTAACTTGTATATTTTTCTTTCAGTCAATATTCACCTGGAATAAATTTCTTAAAAATTGTATAAAAATCATACAAAAGAAGACCTGAATGAATGGAGAGATTGAGAGATATGTCATATTCATGGATGGGAAGATTCAGCGGCATTCACTGCTGATTATCCCTCCCCTCAAACTAAAATTCAATGCAATTGTTATTAACATACTGACAGAGATTTCCACAGAATTGAGTAAGATAATGTTTAAATGAATATGAAAAATAAGAATCAAAGCATATCTGGAAGAAACTCAACAACATAGCAGAACTTGACACACTAGAGATTAATAACTGACTGATGTAATATAAACAGGATAGAATTCATGCACAAGCATAGGCATGCATGGTAATATGATTTATGACACCAAAAACCTTGAGAAAAGGAAAGACTAGTCAATGAACCTGACTGGGACAAGCAGCCATGTACATAGAAACATTATATTTCTGCCTTATATAATACAAATAAATTACAAATGTAATGAAGACAAACTTTAAAAGCAAAGCTATATGTACAACAATGTGACTATAGTTAACAATACTGAATTGTATCCTTGAAGTTTGCTAAGAGGGTAGGTTTTAAATGTTCTCAGCTCACACAAATACACATGTATACACAAAAGGAAAAGTGCAACTATGTGAGATAATGAATATGTTAGTTAGCTTGATTGAGATGATTGTTTCACAATGTATGTATGTGTGCATGCTCAGTTGCTAACTGACTCTTTGTGACCTCATGGACTGTAGCCCACCAGGCTTCTCTGTCCATGGAATTCTCCAGGCAAGAATACTGGAGTAGGCAGTCATTCCCTTCTCCAGGGTATCTTCCTTAGCTAGGGATCAAACCTGGGTCTCCTGTCTTCTTAACAGAGAGAAAAGCCACATTCAAGAATACTGGAGTGGGTTGCTATTTCCTTCTCCAGGGGATCTTTACAACCCAGGGATTGAACCCTGGTCTGCATTTGCAGGCAGATTCTTTACTGTCTGAGCCACCAGGGAAGCCCATTCAAGTCTTACATCAGCTTACTTTTAAAATTCATTACTCAGTTAAATTTATCCTAAACACAGTCAATCCTGACAATGCACAAAACACTTTCCTCAGGGTCCACTTTCCAAAAACCTTCCCATCATTTTCTATATATATCACTTAATTTTTTTCTCTTCAGAAATAGTCAGCTTTAAGACAGAGTTACTTTCTTCTCCCTTAATAAAATACAATTTCATTCCTTGTATCTTCTTTACTGAAAACACACATTCTACTTTCTTTAAAAGTTTTTTCCACATTAAGTTCACCTTTCCTGTTAACAAATTTGTAACAGAATAAGGTCTTATTTGATCTCTAGTAAATATAGGTACAACAGAAGTTCTGTACTTAACACTGATGACTCTAAAGACATGTATATATTAATTCAACAAGGTTAAGCCACATTTAGTACTAAATATGAGTTTAGTACTGAATATTTTCCAGATGATATGAACCTGAAATTTATTCTGGCTGGATTATTTTCTATTTCTGAGTATTTGTATAAGCACTCAATTTCCTTTAAGCCAATTAAATAGAACTCTTTTGAATTAATTTTTGGCAATACCATGCAGCGGTAACACACAAATTCTTAACAATCACACACACACAGAGGTCTCATAGTTCCCATTACAAAATTTCAGCCTTGAGTCAGGTACAATATCATAAAACTCATCAGCTACAAACTGTTGGATTGCAATTAGGCTTCTGGCAGATGGAACAAATCAAACTCATTTTTCTAGACGGCTAAATCTTTTTACTAATATTTACAGAAAAGACTGGTTTACCTGATGGTGCAGTGGTAAAGAATCCATCTGCCAGTGCAGGAGAGGTGGGTTTGATCTCTGGGTCAGGAAGATCCCCTGCAGGAGGAATGGCAACCCACCCCAGTATTTTTGCCTGGGAAATCCCATAGACAGAGGAGCCTGGAGGGCTACATTCCCCAGGGTCACAAAAGAGTTATGGAGAACAGTGTGGAGATTCCTTAAAAAACTGGAAATAGAACTGCCTTATGATCCAGCAATCCCACTGCTGGGCATACACACTGAGGAAACCAGAATTGAAAGAGACACGTGTACCCCAATGTTCATCACAGCACTGTTTATAATAGCCAGGACATGGAAGCAACCTAGATGCCCATCAGCAGATGAATGGATAAGAAAGCTGTGGTACATATACACAATGGAGTATTACTCAGCCATTAAAAAGAATACATTTGAATCAGTTCTAATGAGGTGGATGATACTGGAGCCTATTATACAGAATGAAGTAAGCCAGAAAGAAAAACACCAATACAGTATACTAACGCATATATATGGAATTTAGAAAGATGGTAACAATAACCCTGTATACGAGATAGCAAAAGAGACACTGATGTACAGAACAGTCTTTTGGTCTCTGTGGGAGAGGGAGAGGGTGGGATGATTTGGGAGAATGGCATTGAAACATGTATGATATCATGTATGAAATGAGTCACCAGTCCAGGTTCAATGCACGATACTGGATGCTTGGGGCTGGTGCACTGGGATGACCCAGAGAGATGGTCTGGGGAGGGAGGAGGGAGGAGGGTTCAGGATGGGGAACACATGTATACCTGTGGCGGATTCATTTTGATGTATGGCAAAACCAATACAATATTGTAAAGTTAAAAAATAAAATTAAAAAAAAGAATCTATAGGGAATTCTATCAAGCAGTCCATCACATCAAAGACCACCCAAGGCTTTACATTACTTAGGTAGATGGTATCTTTAGTCAGAGCTACTTTTTGATTCCTTCAGTCTTCTGATTGCAAAACTATCGATGGCCCAGGGGCCACCCACCACTCTCTGGCATCTGGGGCATTCCTTCTTCCAATGTGCTGCTTGTTTGCCAGGGTCTCCTTGATCGCAATCCTCATCCAGTGCCCCTTTCATCTGCATGGAGTACACTAGTCCTGCCTGGGTACTTGTAAGCTGGCTGGTCTGCCAGGGCCAGATTGGATCAGAAAAACCAGCTTCCCCTTTGGGGCTCTCCGAGCAGAAAAAGCTACTTCCAACATTTGGGCCTTTAAAATATTTCTCTGGGTGCATTCAGCATTTAAGGCCATATGCTTATTATTGAAACTGACTAAGCTAATTGGAACAACTCACACTGAAGTGATTCAGAAATCACTTTCTGAATTTTGTGCCTGATGTCTGGGGAAGACTGGCCTATGGAATCCAAAAGGGCCTGTCCTTCAGGAGAGGAGGAATCTATGTTTGTATACTTTTAAAAAATCTCCACTTGTCTCCTTTGGAATACTACAGGATTTTCATCCGACCCCTATTGGACCTGTTTTGCCTTTTCATATTTAACAAGTTTTACTGTAAATTTCTTCATACCTTCTATTAAATGGGTAATCATATGGTCCCATCTATTTCTATCAATTGAATTCACCAAGTAATTCCATTGTGGATTTCCCTCACAGATGGCCTCGTTCCCAACTAAGTATACTGACTGCATGGTCCTGTAGGGAGGGTCTATTAAAATGTCCTCTATGTACTTCCTGGATTTATCCCTCCAAGTTACACATGCCTTAACTTCTTTTTGGGTTCTATTACCTAAATGCAAGGCCATGAAAATTTGAACACAGTGTACTTCATTCCATTTTCAATTTCCGAACTGATATTGTGGCCAAACTGGGTGACATAACATAATAAGTTTTTCCCTTCTTCATTCCTGTTGTTCAAATTGTTCCCAGTCCTGGAATATCTGGCCCAGAGACCTATCAGCCAGAATTGATGCAGCCTGCAATGGCACCCCACTCTAGTACTCTTGCCTGGAAAATCCCATGGACGGAGGAGCCTGGTAGGCTGCAGTCCATGGGGTCGCTGAGGGTTGGACACAACTGAGCGACTTCACTTTCACTCTTCACTTTCATCATTGGAGAAGGACATGGAAACCCACTCTAGTGTTCTTGCCTGGAGAATCCCAGGGATGGGGGAGCCTGGTGGGCTGCCATCTATGGGGTCGCACAGAGTTGGACAGGACTGAAGCGACTTAGCAGCAGCAGCAGATCCATTTTTAGGGCCAAAACTGAGGTGATGTCATTAGCTGTGAAAATTGGTCAAGATTTCCACTTACTATTATAGATACTATCCCTTCGAAGGCAGTCTCCCAACCAGGTATTACTAAAAGAAACAGCACAGAAGGTAAACCCAACAGTGCTGACAATGAGTGGGAGTTGGTCTAACTGGTCTCCATTGAAAGAAAACCTTTGCAGGTAGAAAAAGCCTGTCTAGGTGACCTTGCTTGTTGCTTGGTGGCATCTTGAGGTTGCTCTTTTCAATAGTCAGATTTAGCAATTTCAGTCATTTTCTTGTGCTTCCTTAGTGCTAGGGGTTGTAGCTACTTCCTTTTGCCTTTCCTTCCTTCAATAGCTAGTTAATAATTCCTTATAATAAGTTCTCTCTTTTAATAGAGACACAGACATAGAGAACAAACTTATGGATTCCAAGGAGGAAGGAAATGGGATTAATTGGAAGATCAGGATTGACATATATACACCACTATATATAAAACAGATAACTAATAAGAAGCTACTCTAGAACGGGGAACTCTACTCAGTGTTCTGTGGTGATCTAAATGGGAAGGAAAACTAAAAATGAGGGATATATGTCTATGTATAACTGATTCACTTTGCTGTATGGCAGAAACTAACATAACATTGTAAAGCAACTATACTCCAATAAAAACTGAAAAAAATAAAATATATGGTGTCTATTATGTGCTGGTAACCTGATGGGAGCAATGTTGCACTTCCATTTAAATTTAAGAACAATATTGCAGGATGCATCAGATTTTAGTATTGATGGATCTTCTGTCTGGACAAATAAGGCTTTTGACCTTTCATATTCTTGTTGATAATTGAGAGTTCCCACAAAAGAAATACCACATATTTAATGCTGTGAGCAACTGAACTGGACAAAGGCTGACAAATTAGCTCATGAATCTGCTGATTTGCTTACTGCACATTGGATGTTCTGTCTTTCCCAAATAGCCTCTTGAGAGCCCCCTTCATGTCCTTGTTCCTCAAGGTATAGATGAGAGGGTTGAGAGTGGGGGTCACCACAGTGTAGAAAAGAGTTAGAAACTTTCCTCCCTTCTGGGAAAAATGGCTTCGGGGCTGGATGTAGACAGCAGTGACTGTGCAGTAGAAGAGGAAAACAACCACCAGGTGAGAGGAACAGGTTTGGAAGGCCTTCCTCCTCCCTTCATGGGACTGGATGGCCAACACTGTCCGGGCAATGTGACCATAGGAGATAAGGATGAGCAGGAGTGGCACCATCAGGAAAACAGAGCCAATAACAGAAATCTGGAGCTCATTGGAATGTGTGTCCCCACAGGCCAGACGGATCAGTGCAGGGACTTCACAGACAAAGTCATCCACCCGGTGATGATGGCAAAAGGGGAGCTTCATGGTGGTGGGTGACTGCACCAAGGTGCCAAATATCCCACTTGTCCAGACCAAAAATGCTAGCTTGTGACACACTCGAGGCTGCATGATGACTGTATAGTGTAGGGGTCGGCATACTGCCACATATCTGTCGAAGGCCATGACCAGCAGCAGCACACACTCAGCAGCTACCAGTCCCAAGAAGATATAGAGCTGGACTGTACATCCCAGGTAGCTGATGGTCTTGTCTGGGCCCCTGAGATGGACTAGCATCTGGGGTATGCAGCTGGTGGTGAAACAGAGGTCCAGGAGGGAGAGGTTGGTGAGGAAGAAGTACATGGGGGTGTGGAGGTGGGGGTCTAGGTGGAACAGAAGTATGATTGTGGTGTTGCCCATTAGGGTGACCATGTAAGAGATAGACACAGTCACAAAAAGGGTCATTTCAAGGCTGGGGTTATCTGAAAAACCCAAAAGGATGAAGTCATCTGGGATGGTGCCATTGACATGTCCATCTAGTGCCCATCTGGGACTGCAAGAAGCAAGACATCAATTAGAATATCACCTAGAGGTAGCAGAGAAAAGTGATTTGTGATTTTAGAAAACTGTCTCTATTATCCTATATTAATATTTTTTCTGATGTTTTGCTGACCTTTTATTCATCCTGTTAATTTTTGGATATTTTCATCTGTTCATTTCTTCAAACTTGGATAATTCTAGCATTTTCCTAGAAACCAAGAATATGGTAAGTGAATATTCAAAATTAACCCTTGCCACTACAGTCAACTACATGCTAAAAACTGGACAACCTACAAGAAATGGAAACATTCTTAGAACTATCAAACAACCAAGACTGAATCAGGAAGAAATGGAAAATCAAAATAGACCAATTACTAGTCAGGAGATTGAATGAATAATCAAAAATCTCCCAACTAAGAAACACCCAAAATCAGATTGCTTCACTGGTGAATCTTTTCAAATACCCAAAGAACAAATAATGCCAAACCTTCTCAAACTCTTCCAAAAAATCAAAGGTGAGGAAAAACTCCCATACTCATTTTATGATTCCAGCATTACCCTGATATCAAAGTCAGATTCTAGATATGCTACTGGAAGAGAAAACTAAAACCAATATCCCTGATACCTATGGGTGAAAAAATTCTCAATAAAATGCTGGTAAATCAAATTCAGCAGCACATTAAAGAATCATGCACCATGACGAAATGGAATTTGGCTTTGGGATGCAAGGATAATTCAACATAGGTACATCAATCAGTGTGATACGCCACATTAATAAAATGAAATGATAAATCATATGACAATCTCAATAGATACAGAAAATCATTTGATAGAATTCAACATCTGTTCATGATAAAACTTTTTAACAAATTAGGTATAGAAGGAAAGTATCTCAGCATGCTGTGCTGTGTTTAGTCACTCAGTCATTTCCGACTCTTTGAAACCCTATGGACTGTAGCCTTCCAGGCCTCTCTGTCCATGGGAATTCTCCAGGCAAGAATACTGGAGTAGGTTGCCAGGTCCTCCTCCAGGGGGTCTTCCCAACCCAGGGATCGAACCCAGGTCTCCCACACTGCAGGCAGAGTCTTTACCATCTGTGCTACCAGGGAAGACCATGAATACTGGAGTGGGTAGCCTATCCCTTTTCCAGGGGATCTTCCTGACCCAAGGATTGAACCAGGGTCTTTTCCTGTATTGCAGGTGGATTGGTTACCAGCAAGCTACCAGGGAAGCCTATTTCAGCATAATAAAGGCCATATATGGCAAGTCCACAGCTAACATCATACTCAATGGTGAAAGTTTGAAAGCTTTTTCTTTAAGATTAGGAATAATACAGGGGGTTCACTCACTTACCACTCATAGTTCTACAAGTCCTAGCCAGAGGAATCAGGCATGAAAGACATACAAAAGGCAATAGAATTGGAAAGGATTCCAATTTGCAGATGATTTAATTTGAAGATGATTTAATTCTGTGTTGCTGTTCATTTGCCAAGTCATGTCTGACTCTTCACAACCCCATGGACTGCAGCATGCCAAGCTTCCCTGTCCCTCACCATCTCTTGGAGGCTGCTCAAATTCATGTCCATTGAATTGGTGATGCCGTCCAACCATCTCATCCTCTGTTGTCCTCTTCTCCTGTCTTCAATCTTTCCCAGCATCAGAGTCTTTTCCAAGGAGTTGGCTTTTCACATCACATGGCCATAGTACTGGCGTTTCAGCTTCAGCATCAGTCTTTCTGATGAATATTCAGGGTTGATTTTTTTTAGGATTGACTCGTTTATTCTCCTTTCTGTCCAAGGGACTCTCAAGAGTCTTGTCCAACACACAATTCAAAACCATCAATTCTTTGGTGCTCTGCTTTCTTTATGGTCCAGCTGTCACATCCATACATGACTACTAGAAAGACTATTGCCTGGATTATACGGACCTTTGTTGACAAAATGATGTCTTTGCTTTTAACATACTGTCTAGTTTTGTCATAGCTTTTTTCCCAAGAATCAATCATCTTTTAATTTCATGGCTACACTCACCATCCACAGTGATTTTAGAGCCCAGGAAGAGGAAATTTGGCACTGCTTCTACTCTTTCTCCTTCTATTTGCCATGAAGTGATGGGACCGGATGCCATGATCTTCAGTGTTAGTCGCTCAGCTGTGTCCAACCATTTGTGACCCCATGGACTGTATCCCACCAGGCTCTTTTGTCCATGGAGTTCTCTAGGCAAGAATACTGGAGTGGGTTGCCATTTCCTTCTCTAGTCATGATCTTGGTTTTTTAAATATTCAGTTTTAAGCTGGCTTTTTCACTCTCCTCCTTCATCCTCATCAAGAGGTTCTTTAGTTCCTTTTCATTTTCTGACATTAAAGTGGTATAATCCGCATATCTGAGGTTGTTGATATTTCTCTGAGCAATCTTGATTCCGTCCTGTGTTTCATTCATCCTGGCATTTTGCATGATGTACTCTGCGTATAAGTTAAATAAACAGGGTGACAATAAACAGCATTGTCGTACTACTTTCTTAATTCTGAACCAGTCAGTTGCTCCTTACAAGGTTCTAACTGTTGCTTCTTGACCCATATATGGGTTTCTCAGGAGACAGGTAAGATCTTCTGGTATTCCTATCTCTTTGTTTTCCACAGTTTATTATGATCCACACAGACAAAGGCTTTAGCGTAGTCAATGAAAGAGAGGTTGATGTCTTTCTGAAATTCCCTTGCTTTCTCTATGTTCCAACAAATGTTGGCAATTTGATCTCTGGTTCCTTTAGTTTTTCTAAATCCAGCTTGATTAACAGCCTAGTCCAAGTGGCATGCAAAATTCATAGATGCTAATACCTGTTTGCAGGGCACTTAGTATTCACAAATCATTTTGCCTCCATTTAATGACCAAAACACTGGTGTTCTAAATAAAACATATACAATGTGGCAGCTATTTACTTGCCAGTGAATGACTGTTGCTTTCTGGTTTTATTGATATGTATTTTCAAGAGAGGAGTAAAAAAAATCCACAGTTACAACAATTGAGAGCTAACTAAAGTTCTGAACATCCAGAGTCAGATTATTTTAAAATTGTTGACTAGAAGTTGACTTTCTGTGCAATGATATCATAGTAAATCTTAAGAACTAATAAAGATGCTAAACCTTTGGAAATCTCCATGTAAGTATGAGACATTTTACTCTATAAGAAATGACCTCCTAAGTTCTAATAACAGAAGGTTCTGTGACAATAACATAGCCTTCTTTGGAAAAATCTAGATGAGAAATGAATTGTGTGAGGGAAGAAAAATAATTATTACTTAACAAGAAAGTTGTTTTAATGAGTCTAAGCTATTGTTATTTTGATCAATTGCTATTTTAATAAATATATATATACATATCTGAATCAAATGTTATTTTAATATATGTATGTATGAATCTGATGAGTCTGAATCAATTGTTATTTTAATATCATATATGTATGTATGTATATGTGGTGTTAATATCCATCTTAGAATTTAACACTGAGTGAAAAAGTAAAAGTGTTGGTTGCTCATTTATGTCCAACTCTGTGCGACTCCGTGGACTGCAGCCCACCAGGCTCCTCTGTCCATAGAATTCTCCAGACAAAAAATACTGGAGTGAGTAGCCATTTCCTTTTCCATGGAGTCTTTTCCCACCCAGGGATAAAACCTGGGTCTCCTGAATTGCAGGCAGATTATTTACCATCACCAAGGAAACCTTAAAATTCAGTAACTACTGAAAAAACAGCCTTCATTTTCAACAATTTATCATATACTTTTTCAGCAAATCAGGCTATTAAAGAAAAGGTGTAATCTGCAAGCTTAGATTCAAAGTATATCTTCTTATTTACATCCCCTATGTGTTTTTAAATAAAGAAACCTTAAATATATGGTGAAAAAAAAAAATAAACCCAGCTTGAATATCTGGTTTTCTCAGTTCGTGCAATGCTGAAGCTTAGCATGAAGGATTTTGAGTATAACCTTACTAGCATGGAAGATGAGTGCAATTGTCCGGTGGTTTGAATATTCTTTAATACTGCTCTTCTTGAGAATTGGCATGAGGATTTATCTTTTCCAGTTCCGTGGCTACTGCTGGGTTTTCCAAATTTGTTGACATATTGAGTGCAGCACTTCGATAGCACCATCTTTTAGGATTTTAAATAGTTCTGCTGGAATTCCATCACCTCCATTCACTTTATTGACAGCATGTCCTAAGGCTCACTTGACTTCACACTCCAGAAAGTCTGGTTCTGGGTGAGTGACCAGACCATCGTGGTTGTCCAGTTCATTAAGATTTTTTTTTGGTACAGTTTTTCTGTGTATTCTTTCCATCTTTTCTTTATCTCTTCTTCTATTAAGACTTTACCTTTTCTGTCCTTTATTGTGCCCATCATTGGATGAAATAGTCCTTCGATATTTCCAGTTTTCTTAAAAAGATCTCTGGTCTTTCCCCTTCTGCTGTTTTCCTCTATTTCTTTGCATTATTCATTGAGGAAGGCCTTCTTGTCTCTCCTTGCTATTCTCTGAAACTCTGCATTTAGTTGGGTGTATTTTCCCCTTTCCCCTTGCTTTTCATTTCTCTTCTTTCTTCAGCTATTTGTAAAGACTCCTCAGACAACCACTTTGCCTTCTTGCCTTTCTTTTTCTTTGGGGTGGCTTTGTTCACTGCCTCCTGTACGATATTATGAACCTCTGTCTATAGTTCTTCAGGCACTCTGTTTATCAGATCTAATACCTTGAATCTATTTGTCACTTCCACTGTATAATTGTAAGGGATTTGATTTAGGTCATACCTGAATGGTCTAGTGGTTTTCCCTAGTTTCTTCAATTTAAGTCTTAATTTGGCCATAAGGAGTTCATGATCTGAGCCATAGTCAGCTCCCGGTCTCGTTTTTGCTGACTGTATAGAGAGCTTCTCCATCTTCGGCTACAAAGAATTTAATTGATCTGATTTTGGTACTGACCATTTGGTGATGCCCATGTGTAAAGTCATCTCTTTTCAGAAAATGGTGTTTACTATGACCAGTGAGTTCTCTTGGCAGAATTCTGTTAGCCTTTGCCCTGCTTAATTTTGTACTCTAAGGCCACACTTACCTGTTACTCCAGGTATCTCTTGATTTCTTATTTTTCATTCCAATCCTCTATGATGAATAAGAAATTTTTTTGTTGTTAATTCTAGGAGGTCTTCATGAAGTGAAATGAAAGTCACTTAGTCGTGTCTGACTCTTTGCAACCCCATGGACTATACAGTCCGTGGAATTCTCTAGGCCAGAATACTGGGGTGGGTAAGCCTTTCCCTTCTCCAGGGGATCTTCCCAATCCAGGGATAGAACCCAGGTCTCCCACATTGCAGGCAGATTCTTTACCAGCTGAGCCCCTATCCCCTATCCAGTGTATCTTCCCTACCCAGGTATCAAACCAGGGTCTCCTGCATTGCAGGTGGATTCTTTACTAACTGAGCTATCACGGAAGCCCAAGGTCTTCATAGAACTGATCAACTTCAGCTTCTTCAGCGTCGGTGGTTTGGGCATAGACTTTAATTACTGTGATGTGGAATGGTTTGCCTTGGGGAAAAAACCAAGATCATTCTGTCATTTTTGAGGTTGCACCCAAGCACTTCATTTCAGACTCTTGCTACTCCATTTCTTCTACGGGATTCGTGCTCACAGTAGTAGATATAATGGTCATCTGAAATAAATTCACCCATTCCCATCCATTTTAGTTCACTAATTTCTAAGATGTCATTTTACTCTTGCCATCTCCTGCTGGACCAGGTCCAGTTTACCTTGATTCATGGACCTAACATTCCAAGTTCCTTTGCAGTGCTGTTCTTTACAGCATCGGATTTTACTTTCATCACCAGACACATCCACAACTGAGTGTCGTTTCCAGTTTGGCCCAGGCACTTCTTTCTGGAGCTATCAGTATTTGTTCTCCGTTCTTCCCCAGTAGCATATTGGACATCTTCTGACCTGGATGGCTCATCTTTCAGTATCATATTGAAGAAGGGAAGAAGCAGATCGCCCAGACTGAACTAACTCCACCTTATGCTTCTGCTAAGTCGCTTCAGTCATGTCTGACTCTGTGCGACCCCATAGACGGCAGCCCACGAGGCTCCCCCGTCCCTGGGATTCTCCGGGCAAGAACACTGGAGTGGGTTGCCATTTCCTTCTCCAATGCATGAAAGCGAAAAGTGAAAGTGAAGTCGCTCAATCGTGTCCAACTTTTAGTGACCCCATGGACTACAGCCCACCAGGCCCTCCGTCCATGGGATTTTCCAAGCAAGAGTACTGGATTGGGGTGCCATTGCCGTCTCCAATTCCACCTTATACTTTTAATGAACTCTGGACTACACATCTGGTAACCATGGAGATAATATACCAATGGGCGAGCAGGCCTCCTGGATGGATGAACACTAGACCAGGCTGACCTCATACCTAGACTCCTTAGGAGAAGAATATGATAACTTACTATGTTATTGAATACCTTCTGTAATCTTAATGGTACTTACTGATGTGGGCTACACTGCATAGCTAGTTGGCTTTCAGAATGTGAAACATGACTGTAACTTAATTATATCTCCTTCTAACATTTTCCAGAGCAGACTTGAGAAAATTGGGAATGTGGGCTTGGGTACATACACACTAGGTATAAAAGGCAGACACAAAAAATGGTCAGGGTCCCTGGCTAAAGAGGAAACTCTGCTCTGGACCTGCTGGTGTAATAAACTGCACTCCACTATCTGCACTGTCCTTCTGAGTGAGTTTGTTTCCCGGGGTGTTTGGCTACAACAATATCTTTTTGCCTTTTTATACAGTTCATGGAGTTCTCACGGCACATATACTGGAGTGGTTTACCATTCCCTCCTCCAGTGGATCATATTTTGTCAGAACTCTCCACTATGACCCATCCATCTCGGATGGCCCTGCATGACGGCATGATTCATAGCTTCATTGAGTTATGCAAGCCCCTTTGCTACAACAAGGCAGTGATCCATGAAGGGGAATTTTATGTATAGAAAATCCTAAAAGCACCATCTAAAAACTATTCAATCAAATTAACAAAGTCATTAAAGTTTCAGGATACAAAGTTAATGTACGGACACAACTGAGCAACTATCACTTTCACTTTGAGGAAAAAGAACAAAGTGAGAAGTTTCACACTTCCATTTCAAACTATAGTATAAAATTAGGAAATTAAACAGTATGAGACTGGCAAAAAAACAGACTAATGAATAATTGGAATAGAACGCAGAGCCCAGAAACAAACTTAGTACATACTTTTAACTAACATTTGCCAAGAGAGCCAACAATAAGAGAGCTCAATAAATAGTGCTAGGAAAATTGAATATTCATATGTAAAAAGAACGAAACTTTTTTATACAGCTCACAAAGCTTAATCCAAAATAGATTAAAGATTTAAGTGTAAGACTTGAAACATAAAACTCCTGGAGGAAAACATAGGGAAGAAAACCCCATAGGTCTTTGCAATATTAAAAATGTGACACCTAAAGCATAAATAGCAATATAAAAAATAAACGTGACTGCATAAAACTAAAATACTTCAGCACAGCAAAAAGAAATGTTCAACAAAATTAAAAGATAACCAACAAAATGGGAGAAAAAAGACTTGCAAATCCTTTATCTGATAAGAGGTTAATATCTAAAATATATAAAAAACTCATACTACTCAATATCAAAAAAAAAAAAAAAAAAAAAA
>NW_011494810.1:680796-681305 GCF_000754665.1 Bison bison bison | reverse complement strand
GGTTAATATCTAAAATATATAAAAAACTCATACTACTCAATATCAAAAAAAAAAAAAAAAAGAGCAAAACATTGCCCGAAATCCCAACCAAGCAATCAAACAAACAAAAAAATAGACACCAAATAATCCAATTAAAAATAGGTAATGAACCTGAAATAGATTTAAGGGCCTAGATCTAATAGATAGAGTGCCTGATGAACTAAGGATGGATGTTCGTGACATTGTACAGGAGACAGGGATCAAGATCATCCCCATGGAAAAGAAATGCAAAAAAGCAAAATGGCTGTCTGGGGAGGCCTTACAAATAGCTGTGAAAAGAAGAGAAGTGAAAAGCAAAGGAGAAAAGAAAGATATAAGCATCTGAATGCAGAGTTCCAAAGAATAGCAAGAAGAGATAAGAAAGCCTTCTTCAGCGATCAATGCAAAGAAATAGAGGAAAACAACAGAATGGGAAAGACTAGAGATCTCTTCAAGAAAACTAGGGATACCAGGGGAATATTTCATGCAAA
>NW_011494810.1:679363-680696 GCF_000754665.1 Bison bison bison | reverse complement strand
ACCTGACCTGCCTCTTGAGAAATTTGTATGCAGGTCAGGAAGCAACAGTTAGAACTGGACATGGAACAACAAACTGGGTCCAAATAGGAAAAGGAGTACATCAAGGCTGTATATTGTCACCCTGCTTATTTAACTTATATGCAGAGTACATCATGAGAAACGCTGGGCTGGAAGAAGCACAAGCTGGAATCAAGATTGCGGGGAGAAATATCAATAGCCTCAGATATGCAGATGATACCACCGTTATGGCAGAAAGTGAAGAGGAACTCAAAAGCCTCTTGATGAAAGTGAAAGTGGAGAGTGAAAAAGTTGGCTTAAAGCTCAACATTCAGAAAACGAAGATCATGGCATCCGGTCCCATCACTTCATGGGAAATAGATGGGGAACCAGTGGAAACAGTGACAAAATTTCTTTTTCTGGGCTCCAAAATCACTGCAGATGGTGACTGCAGCCATGAAATTAAAAGACGCTTACTCCTTGGAAGGAAAGTTATGACCAACCTAGATAGCATATTCAAAAGCAGAGACATTACTTTGCCAACAAAGGTCCGTCTAGTCAAGGCTATGGTTTTTCCTGTGGTCATGTATGGATGTGAGAGTTGGACTGTGAAGAAGGCTGAACGCCGAAGAATTGATGCTTTTGAACTGTGGTGTTGAGGAAGACTCTTGAGAGTCCCTTGGACTGCAAGGAGATCCAACCAGTCCATTCTGAAGGAGATCAGCCCTGGGATTTCTTTGGAAGGAATGATGCTAAAGCTGAAACTCCAGTACTTTGGCCACCTGATGCGAAGAGTTGACTCATTGGAAAAGACTCTGATGCTGGGAGGGATTGGGGGCAGGAGGAGAAGGGGACGACAGAGGATGAGATGGCTGGATGGCATCACTGACTCGATGGACATGAGTCTGAGTGAACTCTGGGAGTTTGTGATGGACAGGGGGGCCTGGCATGCAGTGATTCATGGGGTCACAAAGAGTCGGACATGACTGAGTGACTGAACTGAACTGAACTGAATGAACCTTAATAGATATTTTCAAAGAAGATATACAAGAAGCCAATAGGAACACAAGAAAATGCTAAACATCACAAGCTATTAGGGAAATGTAAATCAAAATTACAATGATATATCCCCTTACCTCAGCTAGAATGACCATCACAAAAAGACAAGTGATAACAAATGTTGACAAAGATATAGAGAGAAGGGAACATTTGTGCACTGTTGGTGTGATTGTAAACTGGTGCAGACATAATGGAAAACATATATGAGATCCTCAAAAAATTAAGATTAGAACTACCGTATGATCCAGCAAATCCACGTCTGGCAATAGAGCCAAAG
>NW_011494810.1:668210-679263 GCF_000754665.1 Bison bison bison | reverse complement strand
GAAAGCAATAACTCAAAAAGATATCTACACTCCTATGCTAATAGTAGCAGAGTTTACGATGGCCAAGACCTGGAAACAACCTGTCTGTTGAATGAATGGATAAAGCAGCTGTGATATATATATATATATATATATATATATATATATATAGGATTTCCTATATATATAGGAAATCTTACCATTTGCGGCAATGTCATTGTATCTTGCGGACATTATGCTAAGTGAAATAAGTCAGACAGATCAGATCAGACCAGATCAGTCACTCAGTCATGTCCGACTCTTTGCAACCCCATGAATTGCAGCATGCCAGGCCCCCCTGTCCATCACCAACTCCCAGAGTTCACTCAGACTCATGTCCATCGAGTCAGTGATGCCATCCAGCCATCTCATCCTCTGTCGTCCCCTTCTCCTCCTGCCCCCAATCCCTCCCAGCATCAGAGTCTTTTCCAATGAGTCAGCTCTTCGCATGAGGTGGCCAAAGTACTGGAGTTTCAGCTTTAGCATCATTCCTTCCAAAGAAATCCCAGGGCTGATCTCCTTCAGAATGGACTGGTTGGATCTCCTTGCAGTCCAAGGGATTCTCAAGAGTCTTCCTCAACACCACAGTTCAAAAGTATCAATTCTTCGGCGTTCAGCCTTCTTCACAGTCCAATTCTCACATCCATACATGACCACAGGAAAAACCATAGCCTTGACTAGACGGACCTTTGTTGGCAAAGTAATGTCTCTGCTTTTGAATATGCTATCTAGGTTGGTCATAACTTTCCTTCTAAGCAGTAAGCGTCTTTTAATTTCATGGCTGCAGTCACCATCTGCAGTGATTTTGGAGCCCAGAAAAATAAAGTCTGACACTGTTTCCACTGTTTCCCCATCTATTTCCCATGAAGTGATGGGACCGGATGCCATCATCTTTGTTTTCTGAATGTAAGTCAGACAGAGAAAGACAAATACAGTATGACATCATTTAAATGTGGAATGCAAAAAGAACGAAACACAACTCCTATAAAAAGAGATCAGATTTGTTGTTACCAGAGGCAGAGGTTGGGGGAATAGGAATTGGAATAAGGTTGTCAAAATGTACCAACTTCCAGTATAAGATAAATGAATAGTAAGGGATATAATACAACATGATAAGTATAGTTAACATTGTTTTATAATGGGCTTCCTTGGTGGCTCAGATGGTAAAGAATCTGCCTGTAATGCAAAAGACCTGGGTTCAGTTCGTGGGTCTGGAAGATCCCCTGGAAAAGGGAATGGCTATCCACTCCCTGGAGAATTCCGTGGACAGAGGAGCCTGGTGGGCTATAGTCGATAGGGTTGCAAAGAGTAGGACATGACTGAGCAATTAGACTCTCACTTTATGATGTACATGAAAGTTACTAAGAACAGATCCTAAGAGTTCTTATCACAAGGATAGGATTTTTTTCTCCCTTTTTCTTTTTATACTATCTATACGAGATGAAGCATGTAATCATTTCATAATGTATGTCTGTCAAACCATTATGCTGTACACTTTAAACTTATGCAGTGATGTATGTTAACTATAACTCAGTAAAACTGCAATAAAGCCTCCACAAAACACCTCAACCCTTGCCATCCTTCGGTAGTAGCATTAAATGATTCTTCTAATCTCTTCTTTGGAATCAAGGCTGCCCTTTAGCTTCTATGTAAGTGATTTTGATTGAAATCTGTTTACTCTAACTGGAACTCTGCACCCATCCCACTCCCTCTACCACCCCCCTCCCCCAAAAGCAATCCATTTCTGTACTCATCCTGAGGCATATCTACTCTTTGCTAGTGAGCAGAATTCGACATCTAATGTTGTGTCACTGAATGGCATTTCCATCAAGCAGTAATGAAGCCACCAAGATTTTGTGAGCGGATACGTACTTTTTGTCAGTGTGTGTGCAGGTGCTCAGAGGTTGGCAACAAGCAGCCTCTTAGATACTCTCTTCCCACATCTGGAAAAGCCTTGGCTAATTGATCTTCCTTCCAAAACATTTTAGCTTATAAGATATGCTTGTCCCATTTTACCCCCAACTCCGTGGAGCTGCCTGTGATTTTTTCCTAATAATACATGTCTATGTGCAGCCATGAAATTAAAAGACACTTATTTCTTGGAAGGAAAGTTATGACCAACCTAGATAGCATATTCAAAAGCAGAGACATTACTTTGGCAACAAAGGTCTGTCTAGTCAAGGCTATGGTTTTTCCTGTGGTCATGTATGGATGTGAGATTTGGACTGTGAAGAAAGCTGAGCGCTGGAGAATTGATGGTTTTGAACTGTAATGTTGGAGAAGACTCTTGAGAGTCCCTTGGACTGCAAGGAGATCCAACCAGTCCATTCTGAAGGAGATCAGCCCTGGGATTTCTTTGGAAGGAATGATGCTAAAGCTGAAACTCCAGTACTTTGGCCACCTCATGTGAAGAGTTGACTCATTGGAAAAGACTCTGATGCTAGGAGGGATTGATTTTACTGATGGTGTTGCTTGTGAGAGGTGGGTCAGAAAAAGGGTAAGGACATCCTACCCTTCACTGCAGGTCTTTCCTCTCTAACCAGCACTGGGTGGTCTAATGGGCTGCACTTAGGATGTAACCTCCGCCAAAACCCTGAGGTGCCGGCTTTGTGGTTCCTCCTCAGGATGCTGGTCCCTAACTTGCCTTTCCTCCCCTGTCTTTCTACTTATCTAGTCTTGATAATTCATGGAAACCCCATTCAGGGCCTAAACTAAAGGAAGTCATGGTTACAGGTGGTGGAGAAGAATAGAGAATCCATGTATATGATCCTATACTCCAGGAAAACATAAAAGAGAAAACTAACAACAAAAGAGGTAGTCATTGACGGAAGGGCAATGTCTCACCTGGACTTTGTGCATATTTTGGGGAATCATAAAGTGTTTCTGAGTTGGATATAATATAATGATATAAAGTATGGCATAGGAGAAATAATGAAGCTTTTCCACTCCCTGCTAAACACATAAGCTAAGTGCATGCCCAAACTTTCCCTTGTGTTACTGGCAGTGTTCCCTGGCATTTTCCTCTTCATTACTCACTACTAGCAGTGCAGGTCCGGCTTCCCTCGTGCTAGGATGCTGCAGCAAGTCCTGAGCTTCACACACAGTCCTCTGGGAAATGGCTGTTCTTTCATCCTCCTTCTCCTCCATCTGCTTAGGACCTTCACTTTCCCATAGCATAAATTTAATTAATTAGATGAACAGTCATAACTAGGTCCCCTCCTCACCCTGCTAGGGATCTCTGATTATTTCCCATCTTCTGATACCTCCCCACAGCCCTGCCATTAGCTAGCATCATGCTGAACCTGTCCTTGTACAAGTGCAGCGAGCTTCTTTCCGATGCCCTCTGGCTACTCTGATGATCATATCATCATGGTGCCTGCCACCTCTGAGGCCAAATGGAGATTAGTGTTATTCCAGCTACTTTAAATCTAGGAAAATGTTATCTTGGTTGCTATCAAAGACTTTAATATATTCACATTTCTATCCTGGTCTAAATACTTGGATTGCTGACAATTTCAGTTTGTATCACCCAAGCACTCCTACTGTAGTTCTCTTACATTAATAGTTGATAATTTAAAAAAATGCATCCTATCTATTTATACTTTTATTCATCTAATTTCATACTAGATTCATTTTCATTCTCATGTGACAATTATCTATTGTGTTCTCTTCTAAATAGCAGTCCTAAATGTTGACATATTGTGACAAATCTCTGGTATCAGAAACTCCAAGTAAATACCAAATTGCTCTGCTCATTATTCACAGATATTACTTTCTCTGGCTTCCAAAAATGCATAGAACTTTCAATTAGGGGAAATATACACAATGAGCTTGAGCCCTTTGAATAAGAAAGTTGTCATATATGCCTATGAGATTTTCACTTCCCTGAGACAAGAACTTCACCTAATTCATTTCAGCGTCCCTCTAAGGGACTTTCAAAGTAAAGCACTCACTAAATATTTATCACTTTGCAACTTCAGTTAAAAAGGTGCCATTTCTTTTCTTTTTGCCCATTTTTTTAACACTTAGGAGAACAGTGCCATTTCTGACCACTGGTTTTCAAAGCAGGCATCATAATAGTATCTGTTTCTCATTAATACTTTTCAGTAATAATGCCAATATTAATTATTGCTCAATATTTGTGACTACGTTTATTTACTTTCTAACTGATACCATTTATCCCAAAACAATCCTTATGATGCATTTCTGTATCAATATCATTTTCTTCAAGGAGGAATTTATGTTTCATTCATTTTCTCATTATGCCCCAGCCTGTGATCAATTCAGGTAGGAGATACCTACTTGGAGCTGGAAGCTGAATCTGGAATGTGCTAGCTTAACATGGCACTATGGAAATGTATGAAGGGAAGAGGTATTTTCTGGGCCATGCTATAGTAGGGATGTGCCAAAGGTAGATTAAGTTTCCTTCTGGTGAATTCCGCCTTCCGTTTACCATATTCCTTGACTCCTTAGCTATATATATGTGTGTATCTCTCTCTCTCTCTCTATATATATATATATACATCATGAATATATATATATATATATATATATATATTCATCTAAATGATCTCTGTTCCCTTGTAGCTCCAAGTTTCTCTTTTCCAACATAACATGCTACTGATAAATGCTCTGCACTTCTGATAGGGGAAGCCTCTAATGTTAGGTGTCATGAGATTTGTGTGTTAATCTTACTTTATCTTCTAGGGTAGTACTCAGCTATCACTTAATGGCTCCATGAAGAGTTTATTTTGTTCACTACTATGAATATTCAAAAGCAGAGACATTACCTTGCCAACAAAGGTTCGTCTAGTCAAGGCTATGTTTTTTCCTGTGGACATGTATGGATGTGAGAGATGGACTGTGAAGAAGGCTGAGCGCCGAAGAATTGATGCTTTTGAACTGTGGTGTTGGAGAAGACTCTTTAGAGTCCCTTGGACTGCAAGGAGATCCAACCAGTCCATTCTGAAGGAGATCAGGCCTGGGATTTCTTTTGAGGGAATGATGCTGAAGCTGAAACTCCAGTACTTTGGCCACCTCATGCAAAAAGCTGACTTTTTGGAAAAGACTCTGATGCTGGGAGGGATTGGGGGCAGGAGGAGAAGGGGACGACAGAGGATGAGATGGCTGGATGGCATCACTGACTCGATGGACGTGAGTCTGAGTGAACTCCGGGAGTTGGTGATGGACAGGGAGACCTGGCGTGCTGCGATTCATGGGGTCGCAAAGAGTTGGACACGACTGAGCAACTGAACTGAACTGAACTGATGTGTTTATTTTTGGTTTATTTATTTTGGGGCTTCCCTAGAGGCTCAGACAGTCAAGAATCTGCCTGTAATTCAGGAGACCTGGTTCAATCCCTGGGTTGGGAAGATCTCCTGGAGAAAGGAATGACTATCTACTCCAGTATTCTGGCCTGGGAAATCCCCTGGACAGAGGAGCCGGTGGGTGACAGTCCCTGGGATCTCAAAGAGTTGGACATGACTGAGCGAGTAACACTTAATTACTATGTGTTTATTTGAAATATATTCACTTTATCTGTAGCCTCTAATTTAATAATTTATAAACAATGAAATATAATATTTCCAGGTCTAGGATTATATTGTTCTAGAAACCCTGGTCCTTGTACTTGAAGCTCAGAAAGCATCATCCATTATCTGTGTTGCAGCATCCTATTCTATAATGGCAAATCTTCAGTCATACAATGTTTAGTCTATCAGTGATTAACTTCTGAAACTCTTTATTTTCACAGCTGTTGTGATCCTTCTAATCAAAGCTCCAGCTATTCATGTCAATCTTCCCAACACTGGTTAGTACAAATCCTCGAGGACCCAAGAATTCGTGGAAACTTCTTTTACTTGTTTTGTTCTTACCAGAACCTATGTTTTTTCCAGAGCACTCTTGAGTGAACGAATGCAGATCCACTTGCCATAAAGTATTCCCATTACGTAATGACATCATTGATGCTGAAAGCTGGCATGTACCGGGGCAGAGATTATAGAGAGTGAGGGGCAATAACAGATCCTAGGAAGTGGAAAATGTCTATTGACTTTATCACCTTTCTGGTTCTCAGTTGCCATGTCCTAGCAGTCTGGAGCCCCACTTTTTGCCATTCTCCGTGAACTCTCCTTAGCCCTTCTTGGTTTTGAGAAATTCACCCGTCCTGGACCACATACTCGGCATGACCAGTAGAGCTGATCATCTGGGGAGAATTGTCAGAATACTGCAGTGCAAAAGCACCAGTCTTAAAATCTATTGGTTTGAGTGGAACTGGGCTCATCCTTGGTGAATTCACATCTATCTCTACTACTTATTTGGAAAATAATTTAATGTAAAATGAATACAAAGCATTACACAAAAATCATAATGTTGTGAAGCACAGATAAACTGTATCTATTGTGATAAACTTTTGGTTATAACACAAGCTAATTGGTAGTAAAAATGTCCAAAATGATTATAGAAAATGTTGATTTGTATGTTTTCCTCACTTTATAAATCCAGGCAAAGACAGACAAATCAATGACAGAATTTTCAAACAAAGACCATTTTCTCAGGCAGACCATATTGGATATTTAGGGCAGTGAAATTATAGTACAATACTATAGTGGTGGATATGCATCATTATACATTTATCAAAATCTATAGAATGTACAACACCAAGAGTGAATCTCAAGATAAACTCTTGATAATGATTTATCACTGTAGATTCAACAGTTGTAGCAAATGTACCACTGTCATGTGGGATGTTGATAGTGGAGAGATTATTCATGTATAGGGGGAGTGAATATATGGGAATTTTTTACCCTCCATTTTGCTGCGAACCTAAAATTTCTCTGAAAATGAATTTTATTAATTAAAAAATAGCATTCCCACAAATATTTGTATGCTATCTTCCACACACAAAAAATGGTAATCATTCTCATTGGGTTTCATTCAGCTGCTGCTGCTGGTGCTAAGTTGCTTCAGTTGTGTCCGACTCTGTGTGACCCCATAGATGGCAGCCCACCAGGCTCCCCCATCCCTGGGATTCTCCAGACAAGACACCGGAGTGGGTTGCCATTTCCTTCTCCAATGCATGAAAGTGAAAAGTGAAAATGAAGTCACTCAGTCGTGTCCGACTCTTCGAGATCCCATGGACTGCAGCCCACCAGGCTCCTCCGTTCATGGGATTTTCCAGGCAAGAGTACTGGAGTGGAGTGCCTTTGCCTTCTCCTCATTCAGCTGACCACTGTTAAATCCAGGTTAATTAGTCTTTTAGAAAGAGAAATCTTGCTTTTATCCTTTGACTAACTGTTCTGCCTTCAAGTACTCTGGGCATAATATTTTTTCAGATGAAGTTGCTTCTTTTCCCTGCCTCTCCAGCTTTATTGAGATTTAATTGACATATAACACTGTATAAGTTTAAAGTGTACAATGTGTTGATTTGATATGCTTATATATTGAGAATGGTTACCACCAAAACCTCAATAATAGGTCCATTATGTCACATAATTACTCTTTGTTTTTGTTTTAGTGAGAACATTTAAGATCTACAGACTTAGTAACTTACAAGTACATAATATGATGCTTTTAACTATAATTGTGCTATAAATTAGATTCCAAGATGTCATTTACCTTCTAACTGTAAGTTTGTACTTTTTGATCATCTCCCTGATTTCTGCACCCATCAGCCCATGGCAACCACCACTCTACTCTGTTTCTGTGAGTTCAGTTTTTCTAGATTCCACACATGTGATATCATATAGTATTTACCTACTTTTGTCTTGACATTTCATTTAACATAATGCCCTCATATTCTATCTATGTTGTTGCAAATGGTAGGATTTCCTTCTTTCTCATAACTCAATAATATCCTATCATGTTTGAACTTCACATCCTCATACTTCGTAAGACAGTTCTGGTTTTCTTATTTTTATTTTTACCAGTGTGATTTGCTCATATTGTTCTTTGTGCATGGAGTAGGTTTACTTTTCCCCTCGATGTACCTAATCATAGCCATTCCCAAAGGCATCACATGTTCCTTTTCCCTTCTCATGTGCATTTTATAGTATATCAGCCCAAGTTTGATCATAGCCTTAGCAAGGGTATAAATGGCTTACCTCCAGGACACCATGGTCATTGAAGAAGTGTTGAAATTAGAAACCTGTCTTTATTAGCATCCTGGGCACAGAATCATGAAGAGATGACAGTACTAGTGCTGTGGAAATTTCCTGCCTATTTCAAGAAGCCTCAGCTTGCTGAGACTGATGAGCCAACTGGGACTCCCTTCCCAGAAGAAAATCAGCTTTGTGTCTGAATGTCTCCTATGGTGAATTCTCCATCACCTTGGGATCTAACCATATCTGCTCCTAGTTATTAGAGATGGAAAATTTATAGGTATCCACCTTAAGGGACTTTCGCCCTGTCTTTCTGTTCATCTAAGTTAGATTTTACTGTTTTTAAACCATTCAGTAAGCAGAAAACTCAATAAATCCTATTGACCTTGGAGCCTTCTCAGTTTGGGTCCCATTCTTATGCTTTCCCTAGTCTGGTGTTTGGATTCAGAATCTAGTGATTTCTTCCTCATGGACAAAAATGTAAAGATACTCAGAAAAGACTTTTGGATTCAGGAGAAAATATTTCATATATATATATATATATATATATTTATATTCTAAATTATATGTATCCTTCAACTGGTGGGTCATCTTTGTGTTTATAATACTGATCCAAATATTTTTAAAAATTTTGTCAGCTGAAAAGGGCTACTGTGGCAAAAAAAAGTTTGTCTAGGTTTTCTATAAGATCTTAAGGAAAAACTCAAATGACTTTTTGGCCAACCAAGTATTTTTTTTTTGTAACCAAAAATTGTTTTAAGTGTAAATTAAAATGTTTGGTATGGAAACTGAAAAATGTGAAAAGCAGTTGAACACATGCACAAAATAAATTATATATGTCCTTATAGAAGAAAATTCACGTATTGCGTGCATGTGTGCTAAGTTGCTTCAGCTGTGTCCTACTCTTGGGACCCTATGGACTGTAGCCTGCCAGGCTCCTCTGTTCGTGGGATTCTCCAGGCAAGAATATGGGAGTGGGTTACCATGTCCTTCTCCCAGGGGGAGAAGGGGATCTTCCCGACCCAGGGACTGAACCCACATCGTTTGCATTGGCAGGAGGGTTCTTTACCGATAGTGCCACCTGGGAAGCCCCCTCATGTATACTGAGTTTATGTAAAAAGAAGCATTAAACTTTCTCATTCTAACTCCATTCTGTTTTCCTGCAGTAGTCACCATCATAGTTTTATGTATGTACATAAGGACAAATGCAAAGCCAACTATATACATATTTTTTTCCTAAGAAAGAAAGATAGCGCTAAGTTGTGTCCAACTCTTGTGATCCCATTGACTGTAGCCTGCCAGGCTCCTCTGTCCATGGGATTCTCCAGGCAAGAATACTGGAGTGGGTTGCCATTTCCTTCTCCAGGTGATCAGGAATTGAACCCAGGTTTCCTGCATTGCAGGTAGATGCTTTACCGACTGAGCTACACAGAAGAGAAGCTTCTTTTTTCCCTATGGTAGAGACAAAATGATAGGCTGAAAAACATCAAGGGGGAAAGATCTATCTGTAGGTTTTCTCTTTCTCTTACTTCATGGCACAAAGTACAAAAAATTTTACAAAAGCCAAAATCCACAATATGCTAGAGGGGAAGTTCTGTGTTTCTAAAAAGCACAAACATATTTCCTAAGTTTCCATCTCAGATCAGTTATCACTTAGTTATCATTTAGAAGCCTGTGAATATTACCTTACTTTTGGGCACTCCATTTCCTCTTCCTTTATACCGTGGCCTTGGACTAGAGGATGCCTGCACCTTCCCTTTGCCACTTAGATTTTGTTATGGCTACACTATCAAGTAACTACTAATAACAATGACTTACATAATGCAGATGCCAATGCCTGAAATAAAAACACCTCTGAATAGTGAATGCATATTTTGGTACCATTGTGAAACCAGGGTTTATATATCTATTGGAAGAACAGAGAAGTTATCAACATAGCTGTTTCTGGTTGCTGCCTACCCATTTTCATCTCCTTCATTTGGTTCTGTAAAAATATGTAGGTCTGGAGTACTAGGGAAAACTCTTCTCATGCACCAAATTGTCAGGCCACCTGCCACAGGGTGGGTTAGGAGGTAGATTAGAGAGGAAGGCTGGGGGGTGAGTTTTACCTTGACCAGCAGAGAGACCAACATCCTAGAACACAACCACCAAAGTGCTTGGTTATGTTGCATTCTCTTCTCAGGTTGAAGTTGTTTAGTTGGGAAACTACATGGGGAGACTGAGAAGAAAGTAAGAAGGACAAAGACAAATACCTTGCAGGTCATGAAGAGAATGAGGGAGTGCATGACTATATGTGGGAGGAAAAGGTGGAAAATGGTCATTTCTTGTTGAGTTTTGACTTCTGCTTCTGTAGTCCTTTTTAAAAAAAGTATATATTACTTTAATTAATTAATTTATTTGACTGCATGGGGATCTTTAATCTTCACTGTGGTGTGCAGAATCTTTAGTTGCAGCATGTGGTATCTAATTCCTTGACCAGGGATCAAACCCAGGTTTGATCTTAATAACTTAGTAATTCCCCTGCATTGGGAGCATGGAGTCTTAGCCACTGGATAATCAGGAAGTCCCTGCTTCTGTAGTCTTAAGTTTGAAAAGTTTGAATGTGTATCCTTTTCCTATTAGCTCTTATGGAACACCACACCAAGCCAGAGCTCCTGACTCTGATTCTTTGGGACCATGCAGATGTCAGTGAAGAACCATTCAGTAGAGTCCTGCCTAAATTCCTGACCCTCAAATAATCATGGCCACATTTTCCACTTAGTTTTTTTTTTTCTTTTACATAGACTCTATGGTTCTTAAAGTTTTAATCATAATTATCAAGTAATTATTCCATATATATAGAAATTATGTTATATAAAACAATGAAATAAAATATTGAATGTAGAAATAAAACCACACATATAGGGTCAAGTTATTTTTGACAAGAGTACCAAAACTAT
>NW_011494810.1:663348-668110 GCF_000754665.1 Bison bison bison | reverse complement strand
ACTATTCCATATGGAAAGGCTAGAACAATTTCCAGGAAATTTTGTTGAGAAACTGAATTTTGCTGTTCAGTCACTAAGTTGTGTCTGACTTTTTGCGACCCCATGGCCTGCAGCATTCCAAGCTTCCCTGTCTTTCACTATCTCCCACAGTTTGCTCAAATTCATGTCCATTGAGTCGGTGATGCTATCTAACTATCTCATCCTCTGCCACCCTCTTCTCATTTTGCCTTCTATCTTGGCCAGCATCAGGGTCTTTTCCAGTGAGTCAGCTCTTTGCATCAGGTGGCCAAAGTATTGGAGCTTCAGCTTCATCATCAGTCCTTCCAATGAATTTTCAGGGTTGTTTTCCTTTAGGTTTTTAAAGATAAATGTCAAAGTTAAGAATGGTTTCTTTACACCACTGAAACAGCAGATGCTTCAGCCTCAGTGGGGAAACTCTAGGGTACCAGTAATCACTGGGAAGAAAAAATGCACCTCAAATATTTCAGAGGAGTGTCTTAAATAGGCAAATCTATAGAGACAGACAATAGATGGTTGCCTAGGACTAGGGGTGTGGTGGAATGAACTTTTAGCGGTGTGATGACTAAGGAGAGTGAGCATTCTCTGAAGAAAAGAAATCTAAAATTGTGCTGAGTTTACAAATCTGTAGATATACTAAAAGCCATTGAATTTTCCATTTTTCCAGTTTTATTGAAAATAGTTGACATACTTCACTATACAAGTTCAAGGTGTACAGCTTTATAGTTTGATTTATATATGTATGAAATGATTACCACAATAGATTCAATAATATCCATCTTCTCATATAGAAACAATAAAAAAGAAGGAATAAGAAGGAAAAAAATCATTGTGTTGAAAACTCTAAGGTCTACTTTATTAGCAACTTTCCTATATAGCATACAGCTATGTTAGCTGTAGTCTTCATGTTGTACCTTGCATTCTTTTTTTAAAAATTTATTTAAATTGGAGGCTAATTATAATATTGTAGTGTTGTTTTGCCATACATTGACATGAATCAGCCATGGGTGTACATGTGTTCCCCATCCTGAAACCCCTCCTACTTCCCTCCCCATCCCATCCCTCAGGGTCTTCCCAATGCACCAGCCTGGAGCTCCCTGTCCCATGCATTGAACCTGGACTGGCGATCTATTTCACATATGGTAATATACATGTTTCAATGCTATTCTCTCAAATCATCCCACTGTACATTGCATTCTTATTACTTATTTATCTTATAACTGGAGCTTTGTGTCTTTTGGCCTCCTTTCTCCAGTTCCCTCTCTCACCTCCTTCTTTCTCACCAGACACAAGTCTTACCTCTTTTTTCTATGAGGTTTTATTTTTATTTAGATTCTACACATAAACTAAGATTATATAATGTTTGTCTTTTTTGGTCTGATTTATTTCACTTAGCATAATGCCTTCAAGGTCCATTCAGATCACAATTGGCAGGACTTTTTCATTATTTATGGCTGAATAATATTTCATTATCTCTATCTATACTTATATCTATGTCACAACTTCTTTATCCATTCTTCCATTGATAGACCCTTAGACTGTTTCGAAGTCATAGCTATTGTAACTAATGCTGCTATAGACATAACTGCAAATATGTTTTTGAGTTAGTGTTTTCATTTCTTGGATATATTCCTATCCCTGAAGTGGAGTTTCTGGATCATATAGTAGTTTTATGTTTATGTTTTTGAAGAACCTCAGTAGGGGCTGAAAAAATTTACTATCCCACCAATAGTTCACAAATCTTCCCTTTTCTCCACATTCATGCCAGTGGTTAGCCCTTGGCTTTTTGATGATGGCTATTGTAACAGGTGTGAAGTGATAGCTTCCCGTGACTTTGATTTGCATTTCCCTAATGACTAGTGATGTCAAATATCTTTCCATGTACATTTTAGCCTTTCATATATTCTACTCAAGTTCTTGCCAATTTTTAATTGGGTTTTTTTTTTATTAAGTCGTACAAGTTCTCTATATGTTTTGAATATCAACCCTGTATTAGATATATTGTTTGCAAATATTTTTTCCTATTCCTTAGGTTGTCTTTTCATTTCTCTGGTGGTTTCTTTTGCTGTGCAGAACATTTTCAGTTTCACTTGTTTATTTTTAAAATTTTGTAGCTTGTGCTTTAGGTGTCATATTGAATTGTACATTATAAATGAATGAATTGTGTGATATGAAGTAACACCTCAATAAAACCATTGGCTTTAAACATAAAAGTATATCTCAGAGGGTTATTTTGCTACATGTTTTTCCTGAAGATTTAGTCCTTTGACATTTTCTCTCACTATAGAGGATTTTTTAAAGCTTAGATTTTTATCCTTAAAAAAATGGATGTTATGCAGTAAACTGTTGACTGCAATATTTTTCCAGGTGGAGAGACTGCTTCAAACTACTGCCTTTCCTGGTGGACACAGTGGGGGGATGACATTCCCCCGTGGCATGGCTGACACTGAGTATGGACGAGGATGACAATGAATTATATTCATGGACATTTGGGCAATGATCTGAAATGCATTAACAAGGATTCATTTTTACTCCACTGACTTGCTTCTATGTCCAACCTTGACATATTATGAAGTCTACACTCCACTAACATTGGTTTCACTTTTTTCTACACTGACCCTATGCACTCTTTGTATTGTCTTTGCCCCCTTTGAGTACAGTCATGATAGAAACCAGATGGTTAGATTAGTGATTGTCCACTTGACAAGAGAGAGAAAAACAAAAGTTTCATGGGGGAAGCAACTTCAGTTAGCAGGTGAGTTGGATTTATTGGATCTTTGGAAGAGGGTCCCATGGGGTTGAATCTCAGCCTCTGAGAAAGGAGAGCTGCTGGGTTGATGTTGGTGTTCCAGAGGGATATGAAGGTCTGCTTCTTCAAGTGTTGCATACTGGAGCAGCTGCTGCCTCTGGAATAAGCTGCTGCAGCTGAGGGAAAGCAGTGTTGCTGAGATGAATTTGAGACATATAAGAAAGCAGGATGAAATAGTAATTCTGTCTCTTTTAGCCTGAGTACCATGCTTCTAAATGGAAGAATTTATAGGAAGCAGCCAACCAGTAAGAAGCCTTTTACTTAGAGTCCCAGTTCTGCAAAGAGGAATGCAAAGGAGTCAACTTGACATTGAGAGGCAATAACTTTAGAGCCAGTACAGTACTATTTAGTATGGAGTGTGAATAAAAATAAGTGAACATGAGAATTGAGTATGTGTGCCAAGAGATGACCAAGGGAGGTTTCAGGAGTTAGGGGTGAGGAGATGGGACTAGGGGAAGTTTTGGTGTGCCTCTTTTAGTTCAGCAAGGAAGATTTCATAAAATAGATGATATTGAGGTTCAAAGGAAGAAAATGATAAATCTCAATATACTTGGGGTAAGATCATGATTCTAATTTTCATGATGTGTGTTTCACACATTATATAGTTGAAACAGCAAGACCCTAGGGTCCTTGCCCCCACCTCCACATGTTCTCAGCTTGCCTTTCTCTGTGGAAAAACATTAGGCAAATAATAAGTTTCATCAGAGAAATGAGAACATACAGAAACAAAGGAAAGCAGACAAAGGAGACTAAATAATAATAGTTTAGTCATTAAGCATAGTCAAGGACCTTTGCTTCCTTCTCAGAGGCTATAGATAATATTCTGAATCATGTCCTGTGAGCTGTCTTATAGATACTGAAACATCTACCCTGTGGACAAGTTAATTACATGATGACCAGACTGTAGTGGTGACATAACCTGCCAGAATTCTGATAACTGGCCTCAAGGAAATGGGAACAAACTGACCCTGGAACCGAAGATCAACTGTACTTAAAATAATCAAGGTAAGGGGGAAAGGGACAGTTAAGGAGTTTGAGATAGACATGTACACACTTCTATATTTAAAATGGATAACCAACAAGGACCTACTGTATAGTACATGGAACTCTGCTCAATGTTATGTGGCAGCTTGGAAGGGAGGGGAGTTTGTGGAAGAATGGATACATGCGTATGTATGGCTGAGTTCTTCACTGTTCACCTGAAACTGTCACAGCATTGTTTGTTAATCAGCTATATCCCAATATAAAATAAAAAGTTAAAGCAAACAAACAAACAAAAAGAATTAAGATGATGCTTGTTGGACTACCAATGACCAATTTCAAGATGACTGCCAGAGCTGACTGTGCTGTTTCTGTCAAGGGGAGTTGGCCTTTGGACAGGCATCCACTCCCTCCACCTCCCACCGGTTGCCAGGCTCTGAAACAAAGTAAGTTTTCATTTCCACCAACCTGGCCTCTTTCATGACTTTTGAGAAGCGAGCAGCCAAACCTGAGTTCAGCAACATAGTGAACAGATATCCTTGGGGTAAAAGGGAATGAAAAAAGAAATTGTCAAGATGTGCCAGCAGTAATATCTATTTTCAACATCTCTCAAGGTCATTGGTTGTTACTATGTTCTAGAGATGGCCAAATGTGATGAATTTGAAAATATTAATATAAACCATGCACCATAATTGTATTATAAAATGCCAGGCCTGTCATTTTCAGTAAAATAAGCACTTAGAGAAACACTGTGATGACTTAACTGCACCTCCACCCCCAGAATAAAATGAGAGTAACAAGTTATGATCAACCTAGATAGCATATTCAAAAGCAGAGACATTACTTTGCCAACAAAGGTCCATCTCATCAAGGCTATGGTTTTTCCAGTAGTCATGTATGGATGTGAGAGTTGGTCTATAAAGAAAGCTGAGCACCGAAGAATTGATGCTTTTG
>NW_011494810.1:660174-663248 GCF_000754665.1 Bison bison bison | reverse complement strand
CTTGAGAGTCCCTTGGACTGCAAGGAGATCCAACCAGTCCATTCTGAAGGGGATCAGTCCTGGGTGTTCATTGGAAGGACTGATGTTGAAGCTGAAACTCCAATACTTTGGCCACCTGATGTGAAGAGCTGACTCGTTTGAAAAGATCCTGATGCTGGGAAAGATTGAAGGCAGGAGGATAAGGGGACAACAGAGGTTGAGATGGTTGCATGGCATCACCAACTCGATGGAGATTAGTTTGAGTAAACTCTGGAAGCAGGGAGGCCTGGCATGCTGTGGTCCATGGGGTTGTGAAGAGTCAGACACAAGTGAATGACTGAATTGAACTGCACAAGACTTACATGTTTATGTGATATAACATAAAATGGTTATCCTTATGCTGGAGAATTTGGCTGGAATTTATGTAGAATGAAAATGTAGTTTTCAAAATCAACTGAAAAAAGGATGCTGCATTAGAACCTTATGCCTTGAATCAGTCTTTACAACTGCCATATGGATATAGGAGACAAGGATGAGCAGAGGAAGAACTAATGCCTGGTGGATGGACAGCCATCATAGGAGATGAAACTAAGAGAAAGGACAAGGATAAGCATATGTTTTATTTAGAAATTTGGGTTTTTCTTGAAATATAATGAGTTCCAAAGGCATTAAAAAAGTGAAAGCACTTGAAAAGGTCAAATTTGTGTGCTTAACTTACATGATTTTTAAAACATCTGATAATTGCTAATGAGGGAAACATGGAAGATTGTAGTAATTCTTTGGAGAAATAAAGAATTAAAACATTTATTTTATTTATTTTATCTTCATGGACTAAGAGTGACCTGATTAGACTTTGGGTCTGCTAAAAGATTAATGTCAGAAATAAGTGACATGCATACGCTGGCTTAAAAGTCAACATTAAAAAACTAAGATTAAGGCATCTGGTCCCATTACTTCATGGCAAATATATGAGGAAACAATGGAAACAGTGGCAGATTTTGTTTTCTTGGGCCCCAAAATCACTACAGAAAGCAACTGCAGCCATGAAATTAAATGATGCTTGCTCCTTGGAAGAAAAGCTATGACAAACCTAGACAGCATATTAAAAAGTAGAGACATCACTTTGCCAACAAAGATTCATATAGTCAAAGCTATAGTTTTTACAGTCATCCAGTAGGATGTGAGAGCTGGACCATAAAGAAGGCTGAGTACCAAAGAATTGATGCCTTCTAATTGTGGTGCTGGAGAAGACTTTTGAGAGCCTCTTGCACTGCAAGGAGATAAAACTAATTAATCCTAAAGGCAATCAACCCTGAATATCCGATTGGAAGAACTGATGCTGAAGCTGAAGCTCCAATACTTTGGCCAACTAATGTGAAGAACCAACTCATTGGTAAAGACTCTGATGCTGGCAAAGATTGAGGGCAGGAGGAGAAGAGGGTGACAGAGGATGAGATGATTGGATGGCATCACAGACTGAATGGATATGAGTTTGAACAAACTCCGGGAGACAGTGAAGGACAGTGAAGTCTGGCATGTTGCAGTTCATGGGATCACAGAGTCAGACACAACTTAGCAACTGAAAAACAACAAGAAAACCATAATTCAAAAAGATACATGTACTCCAGTCTTCACCGGAGCACTATTTACGATAGCCAGGACATGGAAGTAACCTAAAGGTTCATTGACCAAGGGATGGATAAACTGAGATGTGGTACCTATATATAATACAATGGGATATCACTCAGCCATAAGAAAATATGAAGCAATGCTGTTAGTAGCACCATGGATGGACCTAGAGGTTGTCATAGTGAGTGAAGTAAATCAGACAGAGAAGGAGAAATAGCGTATGATATCACTTATATCTGGAATCTAAAAAATGATACAAATGAACTTATTTACAAAACAGAGAGTTACAGATGTAGAAAATAATTTTATGGTTACCAGAGGGTAAGGGAGGAAGGAATAAATGGGCAGATCGGGATTGACATATACAGACTATTACATATAAAATAGATATACCTACTGGGTAGTGCAGGAAACTACTCGAAACTATGTAGTGGCCTAGATGGGAAAACAGTCTAAAAATGATTCACTGAGCTGTGCAGCAGAAACTAACACGACATTGTAAATCAACTATAATCCAATAAAAATAAACAAAAATAAAAAAGAAATAAGTGCCATGGAAACCCTAGAGTTAATATCATTCTTTTTTTTCTATACAAATCTCAATAATTAATGATTCTGCCACAAGGTAATATGGCTAACAACTACCTGAATATTTTGCAAACCCCATATTTAGTGTGTGAAAAACCTTTATCGATCAAAGGTTGACCCTCTATAGGTGGCAGTGAAATTTTAGAATATATATTGCCAAGCTTTCTTGAGGAAGATTTTGATATTCTGCTGACTTTCATGTTCACTTCAAGAGGGTGTCTACTCAGGGTAGACACCTTGAGACACCAAGTTAGGCATTGAGTCATTTTGAGTAAAGTATCCAAGATGTGACCATTGAAGACCATGGCTTTGCTCTTAATTGGCAACATATGACTACTTCCAAGAACCTCTCAAAGAGTCTCTCTATATTCACAGTACAAACCAATATATTTCCAAATCTTTCTTGGGAAAAATGATATTTTTGAAAGAGTACATGAAGAACACACACATTCTATTATTTCCTTTTCATAAGTTTTTCTCATTTTTCTACAAAGTAGTTACAAAGGCAGAGGAAAGTGAATTTCAAGAAGTTTACTGTAAAACAAAGCAGAGCACCAAGAGCATATAAAATATTTGGAGTCTTGTGTTTCATTATAAAAATTTACCTATATTTTTATATCTATCATTTCAGTTGATTGTAATATAAACATGTTTTAATTTATTTATTAGTTGAGTTATTTAAATATTTTCCCCTAAAATGTTGCATAACATTGATGCTTCTGGAAAATTCACCATGTTTACCTGTGGCTTTATATAACTAATATTGAATAGTCTAGGGGTTCCTAGTATTCTAGTTATCTATGGCTGGCTGCCACTGCCCCCTGTTGTCCCACCCCGAGGGAAATTTAGTGGGTTTGAGGAACAAATGGTGCCGCCGC
>NW_011494810.1:647002-660074 GCF_000754665.1 Bison bison bison | reverse complement strand
GTTATCTAGGGCTGCCTGCCACTGCCCTCTGCTGTCCCACCCAGAGTGAAATTTAGTGGCTTAGAGTAACAACTGCTGCTGCTGCTAAGTTGCTTCAGTCGTGCCCAACTCTGTGCAACCCCATAGATGGCAGCCTACCAGGCTCCACCATCCCTGGGATTCTCCAGGCAAGAGTACTGGAGTGGGTTGCCATTGCCTTCTCCAACTATTATTACTAGAGTGACAACTATTTTATTGCTAAGTCACTTCTGTTGTGTCCAATTCTTTGCAATCCTATGGACTGTAGCCCCCCAGGCTTCTCTGTCTCACCATTTTGTGGGTTAGGAATTTGAGCAGAGCTCAGCTGGGAGGGAGACTCATCTGCTCCATGTTATGTCTACCAAGGTCACTAGAAGGTCTTCAACTAGTGGGGAGGTCTAGGATGGTTCCACTCAGGTGTGGCACAGCTGGCTGGAAGCCTTGTTCATTTTGTATAGTAGAATTTACCTGCAGTTTCCCTAGCAAGGATGTCTTAGGATAGCTGGACTTCTTACCTAGGGATTTTAGGGACCCAGAAGGAATATTATTATCTGGAAGCTGCCAGGTTTTTCTTACAACCCTATCTTTATTTATTTATTTTTAAAAAATCTTTATTTTGTATTGTGTATAGTCAGTTAACAATGTTGTGATAGTTTCAGGCCTGAACAAGAAAGGGACTCAGCCAAACATATACATGTATCCATTCTGCCCCAAACTCGCCTCCCATCCAGGCTGTCACATAACACTGAACAGAGTTCCCTGTGCTATACATTATGTCTTTATTGGTTATCCATTTTGAATATAGCAGTGTGTACGTGTCCATCCCAAATTCCCTAATTATCCTTCCTCCCCTACCTTTCCCCCAGCAACCATAAGTTCATTCAAATGGTCAATCAAGTCACTAAGGTCAGTCCTCATTTAAAAAGAAAATTAGTCTCCACTTCTCATTGCAAGATAGAAAAGACCTTGAGATCATCTTTAATCTAGCATGTCTTTTGAGAAACTTAATACTCTCCATGTGTTCTAGAATTAGGTCAGTTCATTTCATAGCTATATGTGTGGATTGACTTTCTTCCAGGTCACACTGCTTTGTTGAATTGGATCTGTGTCATCAGGAAAAATGAGAGGAGTAAGCTCTCATGCATCATTATGTATGTTTGCTACTACCCAGTGGCTGCTATATGGTCGCCCAGGGGGGAAAAGTCCTTCGTCGTCTTGGTACCAGGAATAGTCATGATTTTTTCACTTTTTCACTCCTCTTAAATCAAATGCTTTAGCTTTCTGATTCATATTCCTTTTTTTGTCCTTACTGTAGAAGGACTTCTTCAATTTTGCTTTTTCTTAATTTTTATACATTATTTATATTACTATTATTATACACTATTTCTTATGCTTGCATATTTGGCATATGCATGGCAGGGGGATAAAAATGAATGAATTAAATTTAAAGAAATCTAGAACAGGAAAAAACAAAATACAAATATAAGGTTCTAACATTATCATCTGTTTTACTACTAAGAGAAGTGGCCCACACGGTTCTGGTTTAGTTCTGGTCTCAGTTCTTTCATTTACTGGAAGGACCTTGGCCAAGCTATTGCAACCTCTCTAATAATTAATTTATTTTATGACAATGAAGAATCATAACAGTGATTATACTATAAAGTTATTTGCAGATTAAACAAGATGGTCTGTGTAAATGCACTTAACGTAGTACTTACATTTTGGAAGTCTGCTACAAATACTAGCTATTGCAATAAACTTGAACTTGTTATTTAAAGTTTTTATTGTCATTAATTAGGATTGTATTTATATCCTGTGTTCTCAATTAGAATGCATTCCCTTTTTTGGAAAAGAGATTATGCCATTTTTTTTTTGTTTTTGTACTCATAGAACCAATATAGAGTTTTATATACTCACAATACATATGCTTGTACTAGTTCTCAGTAAATGGTGGAAAAAACTTTCTATAGAAAAAAACTTTAACTTGAAAAAAGCACCACCTAAGACAGGAATAAGAAAGTAATCTACTTCAGTTTTGGAATTTTTTCAAAAGCACATATAATTTATGAAGATTTAAATATATGAAGAAGAGCATAAATTTCTTATAAGTAGTATAAGATTGCTTAGTTTCACCTTATTTATGCTTAAAAGTAATGCAAAAAGGAAGAAAGTTTAGAAAGAGACAAATGGGAGAAGCAGAAGAAAAACAGGAACATGAAAAGGGGAAAAGATCAGGAAATTAGAAGCTAAATAATTTGACACTTACTGGACATCAATTCAGTTCAGTTCAGTTTAGTCGCTCAGTTGTGTCCGACTCTTTGTGACCCCATGGACGAAGCATGTCAGGCCTCCCTGTCCATCACCACCTCTTGGAGTTTATTCAAATTAATGTCCGCTGAGTCAGTGATGCCATCCAACCATCTCATCATCTGTCACCCCCTTCTCCTCCTGCATTCAATCTTTTCCAGCATCAGGGTCTTTTCAAATGAGTCAGTTCTTCGCATCAGATGGCCAAAATATAGGAATTTTAGATTCAACATCAGCCCTTCCAGTGAATATTCAGGACTGATTTCCTTTAGGATGGACTGGTTGGATCTCCTTGCAGAGATCAATTCAAAGCATCAATTCTTCAGCACTCAGCTTTCTTTATAGTCCAACTCTCACATCCATACATGACTACTGGAAAAACAATAGCCTTGACTAGACAGACCTTGGCAAAGTAATGTCTCTGCTTTTTAATATGCTGTCTTAGTTGGTCATAGCTTTTATTCCAAGGAGCAAGCATCTTTTCATCAATTCTGTTTAAACGGTTCCTAATTATGGCCTCTTAGAATTAAAGATCCCTGGGAAAGGTGGGACTTTAGATACTGTGAGAACACAGGAAGTGAGATACTTTGGGTAGCGAATTTGGGGCTCTCTCAAAAACAAGTACACTGTTTCATTATTGACTCCTTAATGAAAAGTACTCTAAGCACACAATACACCTGCCTAGTTTTCTCTGACTAATGGAAACTACACATCTCAGGTCTGTACCTTATGCAGAACCTCCAGATCCTTGCCAGAAGTCTTCTAAAAGCACCCTTCACATCCTTGTTCCTTAGGGTATAGATGAAGGGATTGAGGGTGGGGGTGATAATGGAATAGAAGAGGGAGATAAATTTGCCCTGCTCTTGGGAGTAGCTGGAAGGAGGTTGCAGGTACATGTAGATGGCAGGTAGGTAGAAGAGGGAGACCACCACCAGGTGGGAAGAACAGGTCCCAAAGGCTTTGTGCCGACCCTTGGAGGACTGAATTCTGAACACTGCACGGACAATGAAGCCATAGGAGAGAAGGATGAGAGCCAGGGGGACCAGCACAAAGAAGGCCACCAGCACCGCCAGTGTGGTGTCATTCACAGCTGTGTCAGTACATGATAGCTTGATCATGGCTGGCACTTCACAGAAGAAGTTATTTAGCACCTGTCGCCCACAGAAAGGCAACTGCACTGTCAGGACCACTTGGACGAGGGAGTTGCCAAAGCCACTGAGCCAGGCCACAGCCACTAGCTGCTGGCATAAAGGGCGGTGCATGATAATGGTATATCGGAGGGGCTCGCAAATGGCCACGTAGCGGTCCAGGGCCATGGCTGCCAAAATGATGCACTCAGTGCATCCCAACCAGTGGAAAATTGCATACTGTACTGTGCATCCACTGTAGCTGATGGTCTTGCTGGAGCTGCCCATGTTGACCAGCATCTGAGGAACAGTGGTGGTGGTATAGCAGAGGTCCAGGAAGGAGAGGTGGCTAAGGAAGATGTACATGGGGCTGTGGAGCTGGGGATCCAGGCGGGACACCAAGATGATGGAAATGTTCCCCAACATGGCCAGCACATAGGACACTAGGAGGACCACAAAGAGAGGGAGTTCCAGCCATGGCCTGTCAGAAACACCCAGAAGGATGAAGTCCTTAGGGGGATCCCCCCAAATGCTTTGGTTGTCACTTCTCATGCTGAGGCACTTTCCAGCACCTGGGATGAATTGAGAAAGTTGGCATAAAATAAATAAATAAATAAATGAAAAATGTCTTTCTCATTCCTGTGCTTGCTCTTGCTTTCACAAGTTCCACCTATCTGATTTTCCTTACCTCTTTGAAAGTGAAAATGAAAGTCACTCAGTCGTATCCAACTCTTTGGGACCCATGAAATGTAGTCCATGAAAATTTCCAGGCAAGAATATTTGAGTGGGTAGTCATTCCCTTCTCCAGGGGATCTTCTCAACTCAGGGATCAAACCCAGGTCTCCCGCATTGCAGGCAGATTCTTTACCAGCTGAGCTATCAGGGAAACCTAAGAACACTGGAATAAGTAGCCTATTCCTTCTCCAGCGGATCTTCTTGACCCAGGAATCAAACTGGGGTCACCTGCATTGCAGGAGGATTCTTTACAAGCTGAGCAACCAGGGAAGCCTTATCTCTGTAGGGACACTGAAATATTGGGGAAATCAGAACCATGAATTAGAAGAGTTACATATATGTCTTGCTTTCCTTCATAGTCTTTGACCTTGACTATGCCATTTAATTTTTCTGAAACTTAATTTCTGCATCTGTAATGTGTGGAGAAAGTACCTGCTTCAACTACAGAGTCTTGAGGATGATAAAGGGACATTAGGTTTGTGAAAGCAATTTTCTTCCAGTTTGGTCGAAGTCTGCCATAGCTCCCATCACTATCAGAAGGTTTGAATTCTCTTTACATAGTCATTAACAAGGCATTGGTCATTTTCTCAGGCATTCTTGCTTTGCCTTTTGGAGGTGGTAGTGGGAGGGAGCTTAAAGGTGGTATAAAATAAGAATAAGGGCTTTGTAAACAGATAAGGGGTTTCTTGATAAGAACACATCCTACTTACCTCCTAAGGCTTATATTGCCTCCCTGACCCTCTGTACCATGCTGGTCTCTCCCTCCATGACAGTTCACACATGTGCAGCACTATTATTCAATTTGTCAGTAAATAGAAAGCACAGTCCAACATCTTCTGAGTGGAGGAGTTAAGTCGTGCCCACCTTTGAGTCAGTCATGTCAACAAATGAGACCCCAGAACGTAGAATTCTGAGCAAACGGAGAAAAGTGTTGGTCAGTGGAAGAAACATAGCACCTCAAGTTTTCTACTGAAAGATCCAATTGCCTCTAGAGAAAACAGACAGTTTGAATGACATTTGAATTCCCTCTACAACTTCTTTGCCAAGTAGCTGTTTCCTCTCGGAGTTGAAAGACACAACTGATTCCATTGCTGTCAGAAAGCAACTGGGTTGCTATTTGCTGATTCAAGGGGTCTTACTACTGAGCTGCGTCAATTTCCAAACTCCTGCACTCTCCACAGGACTGTATACCATCAAGTTCTTGGTGGAGATGATATAATCCATGAAACTATTGAAAGGGAATTGAGTCCTGTGTGCAGGTAACCTATGAAGCATTCATTTTAAAATTATTTATACCAAATTCAGTTCGGTTGCTCAGTCATGTCCGACTCTTTGCGATCCCATGAACTGCAGCATGCCAGGCCTCCCTGTCCATCACCAACTCCCGGAGTCCACCCAAACCCATGTCCATTGAGTCAGCGATGCCATCCAACCATCTCATCCTCTGTCGCCCCTTCTCCAATTTTATTAAAAATTGGTATTTTTAATGCCAATTATACAAATGGCATTAAAATACAATTATATTGTATTTTTAATTGGAGTATAATTGCTTTACGATGTTGTTTTAATTTCTGTTGTACAACAAAGTGGATAAACTATATGTATACATATATCCTCTCCCTCTTGAGCTTCCCTCCCCATTCCCCACCACCCCTCTAGGTCATCACAGAGCACCAAGTTGAGCTCCCTGTGTATACAGCAGCTTCTCTCTAGCTATTTATTTTACACATGGTACTGTAATATATATATATGTGTGTCAATCCTATTCTTCCAATTTATCCCACCCTCCCTTCCCCCCGACCCCATGTCCATTCTCTACATTGGCATGTTTGGTGCTTTATACATAAAATCTAAAATTCATAGCGATCTCTTCAGTCTGCTGCTGCTGCTAAGTCACTTCAGTCGTGTCCGACTCTGTGCGACCCCATAGACGGCAGCCCACCAGGCTCCATCCCTGGGATTCTCCAGGCAAGAACACTGGAGTGGGTTGCCATTTCCTTCTCCAATGCATGAAAGTGAAAAGTGAAAGTGAAATTGCTCAGTCATGTCTGACTCTCAGCGACCCCATGACTGCAGCCCACCAGGCTCTTCTTTCCATGGGATTTTCCAGACAAGAGTACTGGAGTGGGGTGCCATTGCTCTTCAGTCTAGATGAGGTAATAAGCATATTTCCTCCCACCCCCACAGTCTTACATTCTAAAGAACTCTAATACATTTGAAAAGAATTCAAACTCTGGGGTTGAAATGGGTAAATAAATGCAAATTACCTTTCTTCCTCTGCTTTTTCAAAGCTATATTATAATATTTCCTATATTCTTGTGGAACATCCAGTTGCTGCACTTCTCCCCCCTACCCGTTCTATCAAAAGTACTTCTAGGATAGTTCTTACTGAATTTCATTATTTTATCTCTAATGGAAAATCAGCACTCAGATTTTGATACATGAGTTGCAGCAGGACAAAGTAGGGTTTGCTCCCTTTTTAAAATGAAAAGTGATCATGTTGCTTTCCTTTCCTAATTTCTGATTCTAAGGTTTCCTCTCAGAACCTAAACTATACAAGAAAGGGAAACGTTGCAGGGATATTGAAAAAAGATAAAAGTATGGGGGTAGTGAAGTCACTCAGTCATGTCTGACTCTTTGTGACCCTATGGACTATAACCCACCAGGCTCCTCCATCCATGTGATTTTTCAGGCAAGATTACTGGGTGGGTTGCCATTTCCTTCTCCATGGGAACTTTCTGACCCAGGGATCAAACCTGGGTGTCCCACATTGCAGGCAGACTCTTTACTGTCTGAGCCACCAAGGAATCCTAAAAATATGGAGGAAGAAAGAAAAATAGATACAGGCTATTGTGATAATAATTACAAATTATTCTTTTTTTTTTTTCAGATTTGTCTTGGCTTTATTTTTTATCTTATTTGATTAAGCACTCAGTGTGAGTGAGATTCTTTAATAACAGCTTTACATGATTGACTTCCCTGGTGGCTCAGATGGTAAAGCGTGTGCCTACGATGCGGGAGACCCAGGTCCGATCCCTGGGCTGGGAAGATCCCCTGGAGAAGGAAATGGCAATCCACTCCAGTACTCTTGCCTGGAAAAATCCCATGGATGCAGAAGCGTGGTAGGCTACAGCCCATGGGGTTGCAAAGAGTCGGACACGACTGAGCAACTTCACTTTCCTTTCACTTTCACTTTTACATGATTATCTTCAGTTCAGTTCAGTTCAGTCGCTCAGTCGTGTCCGATTCTTTGCGACCCCCATGAATTGCAGCATGCCAGGCCTCCCTGTCCATCACCAACTCCCGGAGTTTACTCAAACTCACGTCCATCTAGTCGGTGATGCCATCCAGCCGTCTCATCCTCTGTCGTCCCCTTTTCCTCCTGCCCCCAATCCCTCCCAGCATCAGAGTCTTTTCCAATGAGTCAACTCTTTGCTTGAGGTGGCTTTAGGGCTTTAACAATCCAGTAAGGCAGATGTTTTCACTCCTGTTTTACTGCTAAGCAGACTGACTTGGGGAAGATAACTCGTTTACCTTAGATTATTTATGTAGCAGCAAGAGATAATCAATACTGAAAGCTATGATCTTAATCATTATTCTCTCTAGCACTTTGCTTTTTAATTTTTTAAATTAAGGTCTAATCGACATATAACACTATATTAGTTTCAGGTGTACGATATAATGATTCTCTATTCATATATATTGGAAAATTATTACCATAGTAATTCTATTTGACATTCTGTTTCCATATAGTTACAATTTTTTCTTGTTATGAGAACATTTACAATTTACTTCCTTAGCAACTTTCAAATATACAATACACTATTATTAAGGCAATAATAGAAGGCAATACTAGAAGGCAATGGCACCCCACTCCAGTACTCTTGCCTGGAAAATCCCATAGACAGAGGGCCTGGTGGGCTGTAGTCCATGGGGTCACTAAGAGTCGGACACAACTGAGTGACTTCACTTTCAATTTTCACTTTCATGAGTTGGAGAAGGAAATGGCAACCCACTCCAGTGTTCTTGCGTGGAGAATCCTAGGGATGGGAGAGTCTTGTGGGCTGCCATCTATGGAGTCGCACAGAGTCAGACATGACTGAAGTGACTTAGCAGCAGTATTATTAATTATAGTTACCATGATGTATATTACATCTCCATTACCTATTTAATTTATAAGTGAAAGTTCATACCTTTTGACCCTGTTAGTCCATTTTGTCCATCTTCCCACCTCTGCCAATTGCCAGTCTATTTTCTGTGTCTATGAGCTTTTTTTTCCCCTAGTAGTTCACATATAAGTACAATCAATCATATGGTATTTTTGTTTCTCTAACTTAGTTCACTTAGCATAATGCCCTCAAGGCCCATCAATGTTGTCTCAAATAGCAAGATTTTATTTTTTTATGGTCCTGTAGTATTTCATGTGTATATATACCACATTTTCTTTATCCACTCATTCATTGATGGGTGATGGGTCATTTAGCTTGGTTCCATATCTTGACTATTGCAAATAATGTTTCAGTATATATATCTTTTTGAATTATGTGTATACCTTGTTTTATTGAGGCCACTTTATTGGCCTTTTCATTTATTATATTTTTTACAAGTTGAAAGTTTGTGGCAACCCTGCACTGAAAAGTCTATTGGCATTATTTTTTCAATAGCACCTGCTCACTTCACATCTCAGTGTCACATTTTAGTACTTTTCACAATATTGCAAACTTTTAAATGATTATTTTATTTATTATGGTGATTCGTGATCAGTGATCCTGTCCTCTTTTTGTTTTTGGCTGCACCACATGGCTTGTGGGATCTTCGTTCCCTGACCAGGGACTGAACTCAGGGCCTCAGCAGTGCAAGAGAAGAGTCCTAACCACTGGACCTCCAGGGAATTCCCTATGGTGTGATCTTTGATATTACTGTTGCAAAACAATTATAACTCCCTGAAGGCTCAGATAATGGTTAGCCTTTTTCTTTTTTCAGCAATAGAGATTTTAAAATTAGGGTATGTACATTTTTAAAAACATACTTCTGTTACACTTTTAATAGACTACAATACAGTCAGTAACTTTTATATGCACTGGGAAACCAAAAAAAAAAAAATGTGTCATTTGTTTTATTGATATTTGCTTTATTGTTGTGGTCTGAAACAGAACCCACAATATCTCTGAGTTATGCCAGGATTGTTTTTGGTTTCTTCAGATGAACACCCAAAAGTGGAATTTCTGAATCATATTTAATTGTCCCACTTTTATTTTTTTCCATACCACTTACCATAGTGGCTGCACCAATTTACATTCCCACCAACAGTGAATGAGGGTGGCTTTTTCTCCATATCCTCACCAACAATTGCTGAGTTTTTGGTGACAGCCATTCTGACAGGTGTGAGGTGATACTTCATTGTGGTTTAGACTTGCATTTCTCTGATGATTAGTGATGTTGAACACCTTTTCTTGCTGGCTGTTTATAATGTTTCCTTTGGATAAAATGTCTACTCAGGCCCTCTGCACATTGGAATTGAATTGATTGTTTTTTATTATTAAGTTGTATGAATTTATATATATATTTTGGATATTAACCCCTTATCAGTTATTATAATTTACAAATATTTTCTCTTATTTAGTAAGTTGCCTTTTCATTTTTCTGGTAATTTCCTATGCTATGCAGAAATTTAGTTTGATGTAATCCCTCTTGTTTAGTTTTGCTTTTGCTGTTTTTTCTTCTAGAACTTTACTTTTGTAAAAGCAGTTAGTGACTGGGAGAGCAGCAGCATTTGTGCAAATGACTAAGACAGAAAAGAATGCCAGAAAGAGAAAAGTAATGTCAGAGGAGGGAGAGTGGTAAGGGAATTGAGAAGAGATTTTTTGTAATTTCCAGTTCAGTGTATCAGGCATTTCTGGATGACCATGCGTGCGCACGCGCATACACACACACACACACACACACACACACCTCAACTGCAAATCTGGGCTGTTTTACTTTACATCATATGCTTGATTTCATTATAGCTCAACCTCTACTTCTTTCATCAAGCATCCTCACTGATCCTCACTGTGGGTCATCCCCAGTAAAATCCCATAGACAGAGAGGTTTGAAGAGCATAGGTAACCATATCCTCACAAGAAGACTGAGGTATGATTTTTCAAGGTGTTTTACTTATAGAGATTATAAAACAGACAAACAAACATTTTCTAGCAAACCATGAGAAAGGATAGGAAGTAAATCAGCACTGAATGAGTGTCATTACTTAGTCTGTGTACCAGACACTATATATGGACTGTTTCAGTTCCTACTTCAATAACTCTGGGAAAACAGAAGTTCACAAAGCTTAAGAACATCTTCCTCATTCAGGCTGAAGCTGCAGTATGACTCCATGGGGTAAGATATTTAAGTCCATTGATATTGGTTCATCCAGAGGGTAAGTTACCTCCTCATAAGCCCCCAGATGTCATAACTGCTGAGCCAGGACATCATTGCCTCCAGAGTATGAACAATTCCCTTTTATATTCACAAATCTTAGTTAAATATTCTGAAAAATATTCAAGACCTTGTGTAAAGGAAAATCTTATAAGTGTTATGTTTTTTGTTAATAATTTCCAATATGTTAATTTTTAATTTTGGAAGATTGTAATTTCTCTAAAAATGAGAATCTTACACATTGTGCCATTCAAAGCACTTAGAATGAGTAATGCAATTAATTTATGAAGTGATTACTGATTATGTTCACAAATCCAAAGGTCTCATTCTTCAAATAACTCCTTATTCCAGATGGTATGTAGAGTGCTGAGCTGCATGGGTTAGTCTTTCTTGTGGTGGTGGGGTTGGGGTGGGGAGGAAGGAAGAAGAAGGAGCTGGAACTCAGTAGTGATGGGTCTCTGGGACCAGAAAGAAGGGACACAAACCCTCACAGCAGGGGCACCAGCTTCTGCAAGGAGACACATGTCACTGAGACAGGATGGCCTCTCCTGCATAAAGCTGGTCCCCCACCCATTTCCATTGCCTTTTGATGCTCTCTTTATATTTCATTTCCCTGCTAAAATGCATCTGGAAAGTTGCTGTCTCTGGGACTGTTTGGCTTTACTTGCTCTGTTTATCTTTTTTCATGACCATGCAGGGTTTAATATTGTTTTTGTGACTATGACTCAACATTGTCAAAAATATTCAGAGGCAGCATAAATGAGATTGGAGTCTCATTTACTCGGAGCAACATCCACTCTTCCAGTGAATATTGAATAGCTCATCTACCTAGAGGCAGGGGCAGCCTGTTCTGTTCCTGGATGTCTTTTCTAGCTTCTATGGTGCACAGTATTGTATAAACTGCTTAATGCTTGGCCACTCTTCATTGATCTGCCTGTCCTCTGTCCCATATCATCTTGCTCTCCATTGCAGTCCAGTGTTCCTCATACCACAGACTGACCACCTCTACTGCATGGTGCCGGCTTTAGTTTGTCTGGAGTTAAGGGCTAACTTCTTAACTTATACAGAGAGCTTGGTTAAGGAATGGAGGCTTTATTAGCAGCATGTGGTGCTTTTTGTTGGGCAGAGACATTTAGGGATGAAGTCACTGGAAACATATTCTAGAAAGATACAACATGCTTTCTCTTATGAAGTTGCTAGGACTTCACCCTTACCTGAAGCTTGTCCTCTGAGTACATGTGGAGAGGTTATTCTTAGTCTAGAAGAAAAGACTGCCTTCCGTCACAACATGATTGGTGCGGAGACTAAGTGCCTTCTGGGTGAGCTCCATGGATCTGCTATAGTCTTGGTCTCCAGAGTCCCTGCAGACATTTTGATTTGGTGGAGCAAGCTTATGTGCTTATGTAGTGGAGGTTACCTCTGAGGATAAGACTCTAAGAAGACAAACCTTCCTATGTCATGCTCCATGCTCACTTCAAAATTATCCCTCAGATGAAATTTGATCTCCTTGTCTACATTTATTTCTAAAAGGGCTCTGTTCTTTCTCCCCAGACATTGAGAGAAAAACCTTGTTCTCCTCTGACTTGTAAGTTATCCCTGATGTTTTGTTTAATTAGTGTCTGAGGGGTTATCTGATAATTGATGTAGTCTGAGAGTTTGGAGTACTTGCAATTAATGGTAAATCCTAGAAGACCAGAAGACCAGAGGAAATGGACCAATAATGAGGAATGAGAACTCTGTATTTTTAACTTTTTCGGGTAGCTCAAGAATGCTTTAAAACCAGAGTGAAAAATTAATCTGTCTAGCACATAATTCAACCTGAAAGTGGACATTGAACAGCCTTCAGCACCAAACTCAGCTAGTCACCGTCTGTGTATTTTTGAGCAAGTTACCTAATTTCTGTGTGCCTCACTCATGATCAGAAAACTACAGGAAACCCTCATGTCATCATTCAGTCTATTATAAGTGCAAAATGAGTTGATTTTTATAAAGCATAAAGCACTCAGAACAGTGACTGGCACAAAGTAATAGCTTTGGATTTTTTTTTTTTTTCAGACTACTACACATGGTTTCAACTGCCTGTTCTATTTGTCACATGGAAAGGATGGATGAAAACATCTTTTGGTAGGCAGCCAGTGTGAAGTGGTACAAGTTTTAATTCATGTAAATAAAAGCTGCTGCTGCTGCTGCTGCTGCTAAGTCGCTTCAGTCGTGTCCGACTCTGTGCGACCCCGTAGACAGCAGCCCACCAGGCTACCCCATCCTTGGGATTCTCCAGGCAAGAACACTGGAGTGGGTTGCCATTTCCTTCTCCAATGCATGAAAGTGAAAAGTGAAAGTGAAGTCGCTCAGTCGTGCCTGACTCTTAGCGACCCCATGAACTGAAGCCTACCAGGCTCCTCCGTCCATGGGATTTTCTAGGCAAGAGTACTGGAGTGGCTTGCCATTGCCTTCTCTGAAATAAAAGT
>NW_011494810.1:641901-646902 GCF_000754665.1 Bison bison bison | reverse complement strand
GAGTTATTTTTACTCTGTATGTTTCAACTTAATTATTTTTGCCTATAGTTCTAGATGTCTTGATTTGGCATGATATCAGTTTATGGCAGTGGTTTCTTTTTATCCTCTGGGGTTTTAGGAAGCGTTTTGTCTAGGATTAGAATGAGGATAGAAAGCTTGCCTGCAAAAAAGATGGTGAATTGTGCCTGGGTGATGAGGTGGGTTTTTGTTGTTCAGCCACTAAGTCATGTTCAACTCTTCGATCCCATGGACTGCAGCATGCCTGGCTCCTCTATCCTCTGCTACCTCCCAGAGTTAGCTCAACTTCCTGTTCATTGAGTCAGTGATGTCATCTGACCATCTCATCCTCTGTTTCCCTCCTCTCCATCTGACCTCAGTCTTCCCCAGCATCAGGGTCTTTTCCAGGGAATCGGCTCTTTGCATCCAGTGGTCAAAGTATTGGAGCTTCAGCTTCAGCATCAGTCCTGCTGATGAATATTCAGACTGATTTCCCTTACAATTGATTGGTTTGATCTCCTTGCAATCCAAGGGACTCTCAAGAGTCCTCTCCCACACCACAATTCAAAAGCATCAATTCTTTGGTGCTCAGCCTATTTTATGGTTGAACTCTCACATCTGTACATGACTACTGGAAAAACTATAACTTTGACTATGTGGACCTTTGTTGGCAAAGTGATGTCTCTGCATTTTTAATTCACTGTCTAGTTTTGTCATAGCTTTTCTTCCAAGAAGCAAGTGTCTTCTAATTTTATGGCTGCAGTCACTGTCTGCACTGATTTTGGAGTCCAAGAAAAGTAAATCTGTCACTGTTTTTACTTTTTCCCAATCTAGTCCATTCTGAAGGAGATCAGCCCTGGGATTTCTTTGGAAGGAATGATGCTAAAGCTGAAACTCCAGTACTTTGGCCACCTCATGCGAAGAGTTGACTCATTGTAAAAGACTCTGATGCTGGGAGGGATTGGGGGCAAGAGGAGAAGGGGACGACAGAGGATGAGATGGCTGGATGGCATCACTGACTCGATGGACGTGAGTCTCAGTGAACTCCGGGAGTTTGTGATGGACAGGGAGGCCTGGCATGCTGCGATTCATGGGGTCGCAAAGAGTTGGACACGACTGAGCGACTGATCTGATCTGATCTGATTTGCTATGAAGTTATGAGAGTGGATAACATGATCTTAGTTTTTGGAATGTTGAGTTTCAAGCCAGCTTTTTCACTTTCCTCTTTCATAGTCTTCAAGAGGCTCTTTAGTTCCTCTTCACTTTCTGCCATTAGAGAGATATCATTTGCATATCTGGGGTTGTTGACATTTCCCCCAGCAACGGAAATCATCCCATCTGAACAATAAGACAGTTCCCAAGAGTTCCTACATTACCCCTGCAATCTTGATTCCAACTTGTAATTCCACCCAAACTGGCGTTTCACATGATGTCTTCTTCGTATAAGTTAAATAAGCAGGGTGATAATATATAGCCTTGTCGTACTCCTTTCCCAAGTTTGAACCAGTCCATTGTTCCATGCCTGGTTTTAACTGTTGCTTCTTGACCTGCATACAGGTTTCTCAGGAGACAAGTAAGGTGGTCTGGTACTCTCATCCCCTTAACAATTTCCCACAATTTGCTGTGATTCACACAGTCAAAGGCTTCAGTGTAGTTAATGAAGCCAAAGTAGATATTTTTCTGGAACTTCCTTGCTTTTCTCCATGATCCAGTGAATGTTGGCTATATGATCTGCCTCTTCAAAACCCAGATTTTATATCTGGAAGTTCTTGGCTCAAGTACTATGGAAGCCTAGCTTGAGGGATTTTGAGTATAACCTTGCTAGCCTGTGAAGTGAGCATGACTATACAGTGAGAAGGAAATGGCAACCCACACCAGTGTTCTTGCCTGGAGAATCCCAGGGACAGGGGAGCCTCATGGGCTTCCTGTCTATGGGGTCGCACAGAGTTGGACACGACTGAAGCGACTTAGCAGCAGCATACAGTAGATTGAACGTTCTTTGACACTGATAAGGAGGGGCAATTCCCTGATTCCAATTTATTTCACATGTGCTTTCTTTCATGATGAGCCAGATGTGGGATGTAGGAATTCTTGGGAATCGTCTTCATGTTCAGATGGGATGATTTCCAAAGGTATAGAGGCTTAAATATATGTGAAGGTGGAAAAAAATAGATGAAATTTAGAGTTTGGTGATAAGGAAATGCTGGTATACATAGAAACTGTCAGGACTGAGACAGAGTCTCTTTATACTAATGATCAACTTCCACACTTCAAATATCTGTTGTGCCACTCTTATTTTTGGCAGTCCTTTTTACTCCAGACTGTAAGGAACCTTGTGAAGGAGTTATATTTTTCACTTTCTTTGATAGAAGACTGTAATGAGATGAATGAGATGCTGGGAAATCTCATAGAAATATTTGTCAGTCCTCTTTTCTCCATTTTTTTGGTCCAGTTTAGACTTGATGGCTGGAATTCTAGCAGCCATATTTCTCCTTGAGGCAAACTTGAAGATGAAAGCTGCACACTATGAATGATGGAGCATTCACATAAGCCAGGGTCCCTGATGATCATGGAAGTGCCATGAGCTGTTGACCTCTAGCATCTGTGATATGAGAGAGAGTCTTCCACTTTGTTTTTAGCACCAATTTGGTTTTATGCTTTAGAAAGCTGAACCTAATTATGACAGATGTTTCAAGATTTTCTGAAATTTCTTTCTTAAAATTATTATATTATAGGCTATAAAAAAGGTATTGATATCAGTATTTCCAACAACCTCCAAACTTTGGGAGAATATAACCTGAAGCAGTCTGTCTTGATATGGATTAAATAGATTAATAATTGAATTAATAGTGAACAAATGAATGATCAGTTTAATGATCAAATGTGATAAAAATACTTAAAGTGGCTATAGTTAGTGGAGAAGAGAGATGCCTCTTCTCCTTGGAATGAACTGGAAGGTTCTCTTGTGGAGGGGGAGGGTATAATACAGATTGCCTATATTTCTGGAATTTCATGTTATTTCAGGTATGGTTAAAATTAAAGGAGAAAAATATTTGTACCTGATAACCACAAGAAACATCTCCAGACCAATATTTATTGAACATGAAATCAGTAAAAATTGGTGGTGAAAAATAGACTTTTGTAATCAAATGAACTGAATTCTCATCCCAGTACCCATGTATTCACTATTGGACCTTGAATGAGTTGCAAAAGTTTTCTGAGGCCCAGTCTATTTATCTGTAAAATAGAATTAGTACTATCTGAGCCCTGGGTTGTTATGAAGAAAACTGAAATAATAGATGCAAATTTCTTAGTATTCATGGTATATAATTTAATAAATAGTAGTTTATACTTGGGCTTCCCTGGTAGATCAGCTGGTAAAGAATCCGCCTGCCATGCAGGAGACCCCAGTTCAATTCCTGGGTCAGGAAGATCCCCTGGAGAAGGGATAGGCTACCCATTCCAGTATTCTTGGGTTTCCCTGGTGGCTTAGACTGTAAAGAATCTGCCTGCAATTCAGGAGACCTGGGTTTTCGACCTTCAGGGATGTTCATTGGCAAACACTGACTGAGATGACACATAATCACACTTCTGAGTTATATCTGTCTTAAACCCATAAAGATGTTGGAATTGACCTGTCTCTGAGCAGAATATGCAATCTATGTGATGCAGTCATGGATAATTATTGTACTTCAGTACCTTTGACCTACCCTATTGAATGGCAACTGTTGGGAGCCAGCGTGAGGAACTCCGCCTGTGGCAAAGGTCATGAGGAAGGAGGCTTGGTATACTCAAAGGTGGGATCGAGCCTCAGGAGTCCCCCTGGAAATTCTCAAGCATCTACCCCCAAAACCAGAGTCTGCCTACTTTACTGCTTTGTGCTCTCACCTATACCTCTGACTTTACGGGGGGCTGTCCCCCACTAACTCTCTCTGAAAAAAGAGTTAACTTACAGCTCCAGTTAATAAAGTTCATGGGTGTGATAGTGTTTCAACCTACAAACTCCTTTGGAAGTCCTCTAGCCTGCCTGAATAGGTTTTTCCGGCCACATGTGATTGTTCAGAGCCTCCCAACTGTGAGAGGCATGAGATGTTCTAAACTGTCTAATACAGATTCCTTTGAGCAGTTAAAAGATTGATTAGAAATTGTATTGGTGAAGGGTTTTTCACTTGTTGGGCCAATGTTTACTGCTAAGTGTCCATATCCCTTACCTACTGTGTCCCTGGCAGTGTATTGATTGATATAATTGGTGTATAGAAATGTAAGTAGTAGCTTTAATGTTTGTGACCTTGGACCCTTGAGTTAATTTTTTTTCTTGTTATAGTCCACCACACCTTTGCCCTGTAGGAATGCAACTTTATCTAATGCTTTTGGAGGGTGGTGCCTGACTAAGCACCTTTAGAGAAAAATAAGTTTTCTGAAGAAAGGGTCTTAAAATGTTAACAGGCCTCTGGGCCAGAAGATGATGCAAATCACCTAAACTTTTTCATGTGATAAGTTTGCAGGAAGAAAGCCTGGCTTACTGCATGACTCTACCCCTTTCCCCATTATCCTCTATGCATAACTTAAGGTATAAAAACTACTTTGGAAAATAAAGTGCGGGCCTTGTTCACTGAAGCTTGGTCTCCCCATGTCGTTCTTTCTCTCACCTTCTGGCTGAATTATTCAGCCTCTTTTCTCCACTGAATTTCCTCACTGAGCTATCCTTATTTAACCACTCTGTATATCCTTAATTAACGTTTAATTAAGCGATTGTTTCCTGATCCTCGCTGATGCTGTCCCTGCTTCGAATTCCTTGGATCCACCAGGGCTGGACTCCCATAGGCAATGTCCATAGTATCCATGTCAAATGGTTCACTGATTGGTATGCTAAGACCTTTACTAGTTATATGGAATAAGACCCATGCTCAGAAATAAATAGAAGATGATAAGATCATTATTTATTAACATCCATGATTTGGTCTCTTTGGCATCTATTCCAACCAATTAAAATGAAAAAAAAAA